>NW_027099240.1:300000-384426 GCF_037042795.1 Molothrus aeneus
GCGAGCGGCAGCTTCCCAAAGCGAAGATGCAAGCTGCAGCACACAGGCACAGTGTGGGCAGCCTTCAGACTTAGAGAAAACAGTACTTTACCACTCTCCTGCCTTTTCCATGGTTATTCTATTGGAAAAGAACGAGTTTTGGACAACTACCTTTCATTCTTGCCAAACTCTTTGCAGACCCCCGTGCAAGCTTTAGAACAAGATTTTGGATGTTTTCTTTCCTGGCAGAGTTTCTCCTTGCAAGATATGGTGGAAAAGCTTTTTGCTGAGTGTAGAGCGGCAAGACACGCAGAAGACGCAGATACGCAGCTCTCCGAAGCTAAGTGCCGGTCCCGGGCTTCTTTCGGCACAAACCGCTCTCAGGAGCTCCCTGCGCTCGCCACAATGCTCTGTGTGCGAAGAAGCCGCTTCTTCGCCTCCGGGAGAATCGGCGAGCGGCAGCTTCCCAAAGGCGAAGATGCAAGCTGCAGCACACAGGCACAGTGTGGGCAGCCTTCAGACTTCGAGAAAACAGTACTTTACCACTCTCCTGCCTTTTCCATGGTTATTCTATTGGAAAAGAACGAGTTTTGGACAACTACCTTTCATTCTTGCCAAACGCTTTGCAGACCCCCTTGCAAGCTTTAGAACAAGATTTTGGATGTTTTCTTTCCTGGCAGAGTTTCTCCTTGCAAGATATGGTGGAAAAGCTTTTTGCTGAGTGTAGAGCGGCAAGACACGCAGAAGACGCAGATACGCAGCTCTCCGAAGCTAAGTGCCGGTCCCGGGCTTCTTTCGGCACAAACCGCTCTCAGGAGCTCCCTGCGCTCGCCACAATGCTCTGTGTGCGAAGAAGCCGCTTCTTCGCCTCCGGGAGAATCGGCGAGCGGCAGCTTCCCAAAGGCGAAGATGCAAGCTGCAGCACACAGGCACAGTGTGGGCAGCCTTCAGACTTAGAGAAAACAGTACTTTACCACTCTCCTGCCTTTTCCATGGTTATTCTATTGGAAAAGAACGAGTTTTGGACAACTACCTTTCATTCTTGCCAAACTCTTTGCAGACCCCCGTGCAAGCTTTAGAAGAAGATTTTGGATGTTTTCTTTCCTGGCAGAGTTTCTCCTTGCAAGATATGGTGGAAAAGCTTTTTGCTGAGTGTAGAGCGGCAAGACACGCAGAAGACGCAGATACGCAGCTCTCCGAAGCTAAGTGCCGGTCCCGGGCTTCTTTCGGCACAAACCGCTCTCAGGAGCTCCCTGCGCTCGCCACAATGCTCTGTGTGCGAAGAAGCAGCTTCTTCGCCTCCGGGAGAATCGGCGAGCGGCAGCTTCCCAAAGGCGAAGATGCAAGCTGCAGCACACAGGCACAGTGTGGGCAGCCTTCAGACTTAGAGAAAACAGTACTTTACCACTCTCCTGCCTTTTCCATGGTTATTCTATTGGAAAAGAACGAGTTTTGGACAACTACCTTTCATTCTTGCCAAACTCTTTGCAGACCCCCGTGCAAGCTTTAGAACAAGATTTTGGATGTTTTCTTTCCTGGCAGAGTTTCTCCTTGCAAGATATGGTGGAAAAGCTTTTTGCTGAGTGTAGAGCGGCAAGACACGCAGAAGACGCAGATACGCAGCTCTCCGAAGCTAAGTGCCGGTCCCGGGCTTCTTTCGGCACAAACCGCTCTCAGGAGCTCCCTGCGCTCGCCACAATGCTCTGTGTGCGAAGAAGCCGCTTCTTCGCCTCCGGGAGAATCGGCGAGCGGCAGCTTCCCAAAGGCGAAGATGCAAGCTGCAGCACGCAGGCACAGTGTGGGCAGCCTTCAGACTTAGAGAAAACAGTACTTTACCACTCTCCTGCCTTTTCCATGGTTATTCTATTGGAAAAGAACGAGTTTTGGACAACTACCTTTCATTCTTGCCAAACTCTTTGCAGACCCCCGTGCAAGCTTTAGAAGAAGATTTTGGATGTTTTCTTTCCTGGCAGAGTTTCTCCTTGCAAGATATGGTGGAAAAGCTTTTTGCTGAGTGTAGAGCGGCAAGACACGCAGAAGACGCAGATACGCAGCTCTCCGAAGCTAAGTGCCGGTCCCGGGCTTCTTTCGGCACAAACCGCTCTCAGGAGCTCCCTGCGCTCGCCACAATGCTCTGTGTGCGAAGAAGCCGCTTCTTCGCCTCCTGGAGAATCGGCGAGCGGCAGCTTCCCAAAGGCGAAGATGCAAGCTGCAGCACGCAGGCACAGTGTGGGCAGCCTTCAGACTTAGAGAAAACAGTACTTTACCACTCTCCTGCCTTTTCCATGGTTATTCTATTGGAAAAGAACGAGTTTTGGACAACTACCTTTCATTCTTGCCAAACTCTTTGCAGACCCCCGTGCAAGCTTTAGAACAAGATTTTGGATGTTTTCTTTCCTGGCAGAGTTTCTCCTTGCAAGATATGGTGGAAAAGCTTTTTACTGAGTGTAGAGCGGCAAGACACGCAGAAGACGCAGATACGCAGCTCTCCGAAGCTAAGTGCCGGTCCCGGGCTTCTTTCGGCACAAACCGCTCTCAGGAGCTCCCTGCGCTCGCCACAATGCTCTGTGTGCGAAGAAGCCGCTTCTTCGCCTCCGGGAGAATCGGCGAGCGGCAGCTTCCCAAAGGCGAAGATGCAAGCTGCAGCACACAGGCACAGTGTGGGCAGCCTTCAGACTTCGAGAAAACAGTACTTTACCACTCTCCTGCCTTTTCCATGGTTATTCTATTGGAAAAGAACCAGTTTTGGACAACTACCTTTCATTCTTGCCAAACTCTTTGCAGACCCCCGTGCAAGCTTTAGAAGAAGATTTTGGATGTTTTCTTTCCTGGCAGAGTTTCTCCTTGCAAGATATGGTGGAAAAGCTTTTTGCTGAGTGTAGAGCGGCAAGACACGCAGAAGACGCAGATACGCAGCTCTCCGAAGCTAAGTGCCGGTCCCGGGCTTCTTTCGGCACAAACCGCTCTCAGGAGCTCCCTGCGCTCGCCACAATGCTCTGTGTGCGAAGAAGCCGCTTCTTCGCCTCCGGGAGAATCGGCGAGCGGCAGCTTCCCAAAGGCGAAGATGCAAGCTGCAGCACGCAGGCACAGTGTGGGTAGCCTTCAGACTTAGAGAAAACAGTACTTTACCACTCTCCTGCCTTTTCCATGGTTATTCTATTGGAAAAGAACGAGTTTTGGACAACTACCTTTCATTCTTGCCAAACTCTTTGCAGACCCCCGTGCAAGCTTTAGAACAAGATTTTGGATGTTTTCTTTCCTGGCAGAGTTTCTCCTTGCAAGATATGGTGGAAAAGCTTTTTGCTGAGTGTAGAGCGGCAAGACACGCAGAAGACGCAGATACGCAGCTCTCCGAAGCTAAGTGCCGGTCCCGGGCTTCTTTCGGCACAAACCGCTCTCAGGAGCTCCCTGCGCTCGCCACAATGCTCTGTGTGCGAAGAAGCCGCTTCTTCGCCTCCGGGAGAATCGGCGAGCGGCAGCTTCCCAAAGGCGAAGATGCAAGCTGCAGCACACAGGCACAGTGTGGGCAGCCTTCAGACTTAGAGAAAACAGTACTTTACCACTCTCCTGCCTTTTCCATGGTTATTCTATTGGAAAAGAACGAGTTTTGGACAACTACCTTTCATTCTTGCCAAACTCTTTGCAGACCCCCGTGCAAGCTTTAGAACAAGATTTTGGATGTTTTCTTTCCTGGCAGAGTTTCTCCTTGCAAGATATGGTGGAAAAGCTTTTTGCTGAGTGTAGAGCGGCAAGACACGCAGAAGACGCAGATACGCAGCTCTCCGAAGCTAAGTGCCGGTCCCGGGCTTCTTTCGGCACAAACCGCTCTCAGGAGCTCCCTGCGCTCGCCACAATGCTCTGTGTGCGAAGAAGCCGCTTCTTCGCCTCCTGGAGAATCGGCGAGCGGCAGCTTCCCAAAGGCGAAGATGCAAGCTGCAGCACGCAGGCACAGTGTGGGCAGCCTTCAGACTTAGAGAAAACAGTACTTTACCACTCTCCTGCCTTTTCCATGGTTATTCTATTGGAAAAGAACGAGTTTTGGACAACTACCTTTCATTCTTGCCAAACTCTTTGCAGACCCCCGTGCAAGCTTTAGAACAAGATTTTGGATGTTTTCTTTCCTGGCAGAGTTTCTCCTTGCAAGATATGGTGGAAAAGCTTTTTACTGAGTGTAGAGCGGCAAGACACGCAGAAGACGCAGATACGCAGCTCTCCGAAGCTAAGTGCCGGTCCCGGGCTTCTTTCGGCACAAACCGCTCTCAGGAGCTCCCTGCGCTCGCCACAATGCTCTGTGTGCGAAGAAGCCGCTTCTTCGCCTCCGGGAGAATCGGCGAGCGGCAGCTTCCCAAAGGCGAAGATGCAAGCTGCAGCACACAGGCACAGTGTGGGCAGCCTTCAGACTTAGAGAAAACAGTACTTTACCACTCTCCTGCCTTTTCCATGGTTATTCTATTGGAAAAGAACCAGTTTTGGACAACTACCTTTCATTCTTGCCAAACTCTTTGCAGACCCCCGTGCAAGCTTTAGAAGAAGATTTTGGATGTTTTCTTTCCTGGCAGAGTTTCTCCTTGCAAGATATGGTGGAAAAGCTTTTTGCTGAGTGTAGAGCGGCAAGACACGCAGAAGACGCAGATACGCAGCTCTCCGAAGCTAAGTGCCGGTCCCGGGCTTCTTTCGGCACAAACCGCTCTCAGGAGCTCCCTGCGCTCGCCACAATGCTCTGTGTGCGAAGAAGCCGCTTCTTCGCCTCCGGGAGAATCGGCGAGCGGCAGCTTCCCAAAGGCGAAGATGCAAGCTGCAGCACGCAGGCACAGTGTGGGCAGCCTTCAGACTTAGAGAAAACAGTACTTTACCACTCTCCTGCCTTTTCCATGGTTATTCTATTGGAAAAGAACGAGTTTTGGACAACTACCTTTCATTCTTGCCAAACTCTTTGCAGACCCCCGTGCAAGCTTTAGAACAAGATTTTGGATGTTTTCTTTCCTGGCAGAGTTTCTCCTTGCAAGATATGGTGGAAAAGCTTTTTGCTGAGTGTAGAGCGGCAAGACACGCAGAAGACGCAGATACGCAGCTCTCCGAAGCTAAGTGCCGGTCCCGGGCTTCTTTCGGCACAAACCGCTCTCAGGAGCTCCCTGCGCTCGCCACAATGCTCTGTGTGCGAAGAAGCCGCTTCTTCGCCTCCGGGAGAATCGGCGAGCGGCAGCTTCCCAAAGGCGAAGATGCAAGCTGCAGCACACAGGCACAGTGTGGGCAGCCTTCAGACTTAGAGAAAACAGTACTTTACCACTCTCCTGCCTTTTCCATGGTTATTCTATTGGAAAAGAACGAGTTTTGGACAACTACCTTTCATTCTTGCCAAACTCTTTGCAGACCCCCGTGCAAGCTTTAGAAGAAGATTTTGGATGTTTTCTTTCCTGGCAGAGTTTCTCCTTGCAAGATATGGTGGAAAAGCTTTTTGCTGAGTGTAGAGCGGCAAGACACGCAGAAGACGCAGATACGCAGCTCTCCGAAGCTAAGTGCCGGTCCCGGGCTTCTTTCGGCACAAACCGCTCTCAGCAGCTCCCTGCGCTCGCCACAATGCTCTGTGTGCGAAGAAGCCGCTTCTTCGCCTCCGGGAGAATCGGCGAGCGGCAGCTTCCCAAAGGCGAAGATGCAAGCTGCAGCACGCAGGCACAGTGTGGGCAGCCTTCAGACTTAGAGAAAACAGTACTTTACCACTCTCCTGCCTTTTCCATGGTTATTCTATTGGAAAAGAACGAGTTTTGGACAACTACCTTTCATTCTTGCCAAACGCTTTGCAGACCCCCGTGCAAGCTTTAGAACAAGATTTTGGATGTTTTCTTTCCTGGCAGAGTTTCTCCTTGCAAGATATGGTGGAAAAGCTTTTTGCTGAGTGTAGAGCGGCAAGACACGCAGAAGACGCAGATACGCAGCTCTCCGAAGCTAAGTGCCGGTCCCGGGCTTCTTTCGGCACAAACCGCTCTCAGGAGCTCCCTGCGCTCGCCACAATGCTCTGTGTGCGAAGAAGCCGCTTCTTCGCCTCCGGGAGAATCGGCGAGCGGCAGCTTCCCAAAGGCGAAGATGCAAGCTGCAGCACACAGGCACAGTGTGGGCAGCCTTCAGACTTCGAGAAAACAGTACTTTACCACTCTCCTGCCTTTTCCATGGTTATTCTATTGGAAAAGAACGAGTTTTGGACAACTACCTTTCATTCTTGCCAAACTCTTTGCACACCCCCGTGCAAGCTTTAGAACAAGATTTTGGATGTTTTCTTTCCTGGCAGAGTTTCTCCTTGCAAGATATGGTGGAAAAGCTTTTTGCTGAGTGTAGAGCGGCAAGACACGCAGAAGACGCAGATACGCAGCTCTCCGAAGCTAAGTGCCGGTCCCGGGCTTCTTTCGGCACAAACCGCTCTCAGGAGCTCCCTGCACTCGCCACAATGCTCTGTGTGCGAAGGAGCCGCTTCTTTGCCTCCGGGAGAATCGGCGAGCGGCAGCTTCCCAAAGGCGAAGATGCAAGCTGCAGCACGCAGGCACAGTGTGGGCAGCCTTCAGACTTAGAGAAAACAGTACTTTACCACTCTCCTGCCTTTTCCATGGTTATTCTATTGGAAAAGAACGAGTTTTGGACAACTACCTTTCATTCTTGCCAAACTCTTTGCAGACCCCCGTGCAAGCTTTAGAACAAGATTTTGGATGTTTTCTTTCCTGGCAGAGTTTCTCCTTGCAAGATATGGTGGAAAAGCTTTTTGCTGAGTGTAGAGCGGCAAGACACGCAGAAGACGCAGATACGCAGCTCTCCGAAGCTAAGTGCCGGTCCCGGGCTTCTTTCGGCACAAACCGCTCTCAGGAGCTCCCTGCGCTCGCCACAATGCTGTGTGTGCAAAGAAGCCGCTTCTTCGCCTCCTGGAGAATCGGCGAGCGGCAGCTTCCCAAAGGCGAAGATGCAAGCTGCAGCACGCAGGCACAGTGTGGGCAGCCTTCAGACTTAGAGAAAACAGTACTTTACCACTCTCCTGCCTTTTCCATGGTTATTCTATTGGAAAAGAACGAGTTTTGGACAACTACCTTTCATTCTTGCCAAACGCTTTGCAGACCCCCGTGCAAGCTTTAGAAGAAGATTTTGGATGTTTTCTTTCCTGGCAGAGTTTCTCCTTGCAAGATATGGTGGAAAAGCTTTTTGCTGAGTGTAGAGCGGCAAGACACGCAGAAGACGCAGATACGCAGCTCTCCGAAGCTAAGTGCCGGTCCCGGGCTTCTTTCGGCACAAACCGCTCTCAGGAGCTCCCTGCGCTCGCCACAATGCTCTGTGTGCGAAGAAGCCGCTTCTTCGCCTCCGGGAGAATCGGCGAGCGGCAGCTTCCCAAAGGCGAAGATGCAAGCTGCAGCACACAGGCACAGTGTGGGCAGCCTTCAGACTTAGAGAAAACAGTACTTTACCACTCTCCTGCCTTTTCCATGGTTATTCAATTGGAAAAGAACGAGTTTTGGACAACTACCTTTCATTCTTGCCAAACTCTTTGCAAACCCCCGTGCAAGCTTTAGAACAAGATTTTGGATGTTTTCTTTCCTGGCAGAGTTTCTCCTTGCAAGATATGGTGGAAAAGCTTTTTGCTGAGTGTAGAGCGGCAAGACACGCAGAAGACGCAGATACGCAGCTCTCCGAAGCTAAGTGCCGGTCCCGGGCTTCTTTCGGCACAAACCGCTCTCAGGAGCTCCCTGCGCTCGCCACAATGCTCTGTGTGCGAAGAAGCCGCTTCTTCGCCTGCGGGAGAATCGGCGAGCGGCAGCTTCCCAAAGGCGAAGATGCAAGCTGCAGCACACAGGCACAGTGTGGGCAGCCTTCAGACTTCGAGAAAACAGTACTTTACCACTCTCCTGCCTTTTCCATGGTTATTCTATTGGAAAAGAACGAGTTTTGGACAACTACCTTTCATTCTTGCCAAACTCTTTGCAGACCCCCGTGCAAGCTTTAGAAGAAGATTTTGGATGTTTTCTTTCCTGGCAGAGTTTCTCCTTGCAAGATATGGTGGAAAAGCTTTTTGCTGAGTGTAGAGCGGCAAGACACGCAGAAGACGCAGATACGCAGCTCTCCGAAGCTAAGTGCCGGTCCCGGGCTTCTTTCGGCACAAACCGCTCTCAGGAGCTCCCTGCGCTCGCCACAATGCTCTGTGTGCGAAGAAGCCGCTTCTTCGCCTCCTGGAGAATCGGCGAGCGGCAGCTTCCCAAAGGCGAAGATGCAAGCTGCAGCACGCAGGCACAGTGTGGGCAGCCTTCAAACTTAGAGAAAACAGTACTTTACCACTCTCCTGCCTTTTCCATGGTTATTCTATTGGAAAAGAACGAGTTTTGGACAACTACCTTTCATTCTTGCCAAACTCTTTGCAGACCCCCGTGCAAGCTTTAGAACAAGATTTTGGATGTTTTCTTTCCTGGCAGAGTTTCTCCTTGCAAGATATGGTGGAAAAGCTTTTTGCTGAGTGTAGAGCGGCAAGACACGCAGAAGACGCAGATACGCAGCTCTCCGAAGCTAAGTGCCGGTCCCGGGCTTCTTTCGGCACAAACCGCTCTCAGGAGCTCCCTGCGCTCGCCACAATGCTCTGTGTGCGAAGAAGCCGCTTCTTCGCCTCCTGGAGAATCGGCGAGCGGCAGCTTCCCAAAGGCGAAGATGCAAGCTGCAGCACGCATGCACAGTGTGGGCAGCCTTCAGACTTAGAGAAAACAGTACTTTACCACTCTCCTGCCTTTTCCATGGTTATTCTATTGGAAAAGAACGAGTTTTGGACAACTACCTTTCATTCTTGCCAAACTCTTTGCAGACCCCCGTGCAAGCTTTAGAACAAGATTTTGGATGTTTTCTTTCCTGGCAGAGTTTCTCCTTGCAAGATATGGTGGAAAAGCTTTTTGCTGAGTGTAGAGCGGCAAGACACGCAGAAGACGCAGATACGCAGCTCTCCGAAGCTAAGTGCCGGTCCCGGGCTTCTTTCGGCACAAACCGCTCTCAGGAGCTCCCTGCGCTCGCCACAATGCTCTGTGTGCGAAGAAGCAGCTTCTTCGCCTCCGGGAGAATCGGCGAGCGGCAGCTTCCCAAAGCGAAGATGCAAGCTGCAGCACACAGGCACAGTGTGGGCAGCCTTCAGACTTAGAGAAAACAGTACTTTACCACTCTCCTGCCTTTTCCATGGTTATTCTATTGGAAAAGAACGAGTTTTGGACAACTACCTTTCATTCTTGCCAAACTCTTTGCAGACCCCCGTGCAAGCTTTAGAACAAGATTTTGGATGTTTTCTTTCCTGGCAGAGTTTCTCCTTGCAAGATATGGTGGAAAAGCTTTTTGCTGAGTGTAGAGCGGCAAGACACGCAGAAGACGCAGATACGCAGCTCTCCGAAGCTAAGTGCCGGTCCCGGGCTTCTTTCGGCACAAACCGCTCTCAGGAGCTCCCTGCGCTCGCCACAATGCTCTGTGTGCGAAGAAGCCGCTTCTTCGCCTCCGGGAGAATCGGCGAGCGGCAGCTTCCCAAAGGCGAAGATGCAAGCTGCAGCACACAGGCACAGTGTGGGCAGCCTTCAGACTTCGAGAAAACAGTACTTTACCACTCTCCTGCCTTTTCCATGGTTATTCTATTGGAAAAGAACGAGTTTTGGACAACTACCTTTCATTCTTGCCAAACGCTTTGCAGACCCCCTTGCAAGCTTTAGAACAAGATTTTGGATGTTTTCTTTCCTGGCAGAGTTTCTCCTTGCAAGATATGGTGGAAAAGCTTTTTGCTGAGTGTAGAGCGGCAAGACACGCAGAAGACGCAGATACGCAGCTCTCCGAAGCTAAGTGCCGGTCCCGGGCTTCTTTCGGCACAAACCGCTCTCAGGAGCTCCCTGCGCTCGCCACAATGCTCTGTGTGCGAAGAAGCCGCTTCTTCGCCTCCGGGAGAATCGGCGAGCGGCAGCTTCCCAAAGGCGAAGATGCAAGCTGCAGCACACAGGCACAGTGTGGGCAGCCTTCAGACTTAGAGAAAACAGTACTTTACCACTCTCCTGCCTTTTCCATGGTTATTCTATTGGAAAAGAACGAGTTTTGGACAACTACCTTTCATTCTTGCCAAACTCTTTGCAGACCCCCGTGCAAGCTTTAGAAGAAGATTTTGGATGTTTTCTTTCCTGGCAGAGTTTCTCCTTGCAAGATATGGTGGAAAAGCTTTTTGCTGAGTGTAGAGCGGCAAGACACGCAGAAGACGCAGATACGCAGCTCTCCGAAGCTAAGTGCCGGTCCCGGGCTTCTTTCGGCACAAACCGCTCTCAGGAGCTCCCTGCGCTCGCCACAATGCTCTGTGTGCGAAGAAGCAGCTTCTTCGCCTCCGGGAGAATCGGCGAGCGGCAGCTTCCCAAAGGCGAAGATGCAAGCTGCAGCACACAGGCACAGTGTGGGCAGCCTTCAGACTTAGAGAAAACAGTACTTTACCACTCTCCTGCCTTTTCCATGGTTATTCTATTGGAAAAGAACGAGTTTTGGACAACTACCTTTCATTCTTGCCAAACTCTTTGCAGACCCCCGTGCAAGCTTTAGAACAAGATTTTGGATGTTTTCTTTCCTGGCAGAGTTTCTCCTTGCAAGATATGGTGGAAAAGCTTTTTGCTGAGTGTAGAGCGGCAAGACACGCAGAAGACGCAGATACGCAGCTCTCCGAAGCTAAGTGCCGGTCCCGGGCTTCTTTCGGCACAAACCGCTCTCAGGAGCTCCCTGCGCTCGCCACAATGCTCTGTGTGCGAAGAAGCCGCTTCTTCGCCTCCGGGAGAATCGGCGAGCGGCAGCTTCCCAAAGGCGAAGATGCAAGCTGCAGCACGCAGGCACAGTGTGGGCAGCCTTCAGACTTAGAGAAAACAGTACTTTACCACTCTCCTGCCTTTTCCATGGTTATTCTATTGGAAAAGAACGAGTTTTGGACAACTACCTTTCATTCTTGCCAAACTCTTTGCAGACCCCCGTGCAAGCTTTAGAAGAAGATTTTGGATGTTTTCTTTCCTGGCAGAGTTTCTCCTTGCAAGATATGGTGGAAAAGCTTTTTGCTGAGTGTAGAGCGGCAAGACACGCAGAAGACGCAGATACGCAGCTCTCCGAAGCTAAGTGCCGGTCCCGGGCTTCTTTCGGCACAAACCGCTCTCAGGAGCTCCCTGCGCTCGCCACAATGCTCTGTGTGCGAAGAAGCCGCTTCTTCGCCTCCTGGAGAATCGGCGAGCGGCAGCTTCCCAAAGGCGAAGATGCAAGCTGCAGCACGCAGGCACAGTGTGGGCAGCCTTCAGACTTAGAGAAAACAGTACTTTACCACTCTCCTGCCTTTTCCATGGTTATTCTATTGGAAAAGAACGAGTTTTGGACAACTACCTTTCATTCTTGCCAAACTCTTTGCAGACCCCCGTGCAAGCTTTAGAACAAGATTTTGGATGTTTTCTTTCCTGGCAGAGTTTCTCCTTGCAAGATATGGTGGAAAAGCTTTTTACTGAGTGTAGAGCGGCAAGACACGCAGAAGACGCAGATACGCAGCTCTCCGAAGCTAAGTGCCGGTCCCGGGCTTCTTTCGGCACAAACCGCTCTCAGGAGCTCCCTGCGCTCGCCACAATGCTCTGTGTGCGAAGAAGCCGCTTCTTCGCCTCCGGGAGAATCGGCGAGCGGCAGCTTCCCAAAGGCGAAGATGCAAGCTGCAGCACACAGGCACAGTGTGGGCAGCCTTCAGACTTCGAGAAAACAGTACTTTACCACTCTCCTGCCTTTTCCATGGTTATTCTATTGGAAAAGAACCAGTTTTGGACAACTACCTTTCATTCTTGCCAAACTCTTTGCAGACCCCCGTGCAAGCTTTAGAAGAAGATTTTGGATGTTTTCTTTCCTGGCAGAGTTTCTCCTTGCAAGATATGGTGGAAAAGCTTTTTGCTGAGTGTAGAGCGGCAAGACACGCAGAAGACGCAGATACGCAGCTCTCCGAAGCTAAGTGCCGGTCCCGGGCTTCTTTCGGCACAAACCGCTCTCAGGAGCTCCCTGCGCTCGCCACAATGCTCTGTGTGCGAAGAAGCCGCTTCTTCGCCTCCGGGAGAATCGGCGAGCGGCAGCTTCCCAAAGGCGAAGATGCAAGCTGCAGCACGCAGGCACAGTGTGGGCAGCCTTCAGACTTAGAGAAAACAGTACTTTACCACTCTCCTGCCTTTTCCATGGTTATTCTATTGGAAAAGAACGAGTTTTGGACAACTACCTTTCATTCTTGCCAAACTCTTTGCAGACCCCCGTGCAAGCTTTAGAACAAGATTTTGGATGTTTTCTTTCCTGGCAGAGTTTCTCCTTGCAAGATATGGTGGAAAAGCTTTTTGCTGAGTGTAGAGCGGCAAGACACGCAGAAGACGCAGATACGCAGCTCTCCGAAGCTAAGTGCCGGTCCCGGGCTTCTTTCGGCACAAACCGCTCTCAGGAGCTCCCTGCGCTCGCCACAATGCTCTGTGTGCGAAGAAGCCGCTTCTTCGCCTCCGGGAGAATCGGCGAGCGGCAGCTTCCCAAAGGCGAAGATGCAAGCTGCAGCACACAGGCACAGTGTGGGCAGCCTTCAGACTTAGAGAAAACAGTACTTTACCACTCTCCTGCCTTTTCCATGGTTATTCTATTGGAAAAGAACGAGTTTTGGACAACTACCTTTCATTCTTGCCAAACTCTTTGCAGACCCCCGTGCAAGCTTTAGAAGAAGATTTTGGATGTTTTCTTTCCTGGCAGAGTTTCTCCTTGCAAGATATGGTGGAAAAGCTTTTTGCTGAGTGTAGAGCGGCAAGACACGCAGAAGACGCAGATACGCAGCTCTCCGAAGCTAAGTGCCGGTCCCGGGCTTCTTTCGGCACAAACCGCTCTCAGGAGCTCCCTGCGCTCGCCACAATGCTCTGTGTGCGAAGAAGCCGCTTCTTCGCCTCCTGGAGAATCGGCGAGCGGCAGCTTCCCAAAGGCGAAGATGCAAGCTGCAGCACGCAGGCACAGTGTGGGCAGCCTTCAGACTTAGAGAAAACAGTACTTTACCACTCTCCTGCCTTTTCCATGGTTATTCTATTGGAAAAGAACGAGTTTTGGACAACTACCTTTCATTCTTGCCAAACTCTTTGCAGACCCCCGTGCAAGCTTTAGAACAAGATTTTGGATGTTTTCTTTCCTGGCAGAGTTTCTCCTTGCAAGATATGGTGGAAAAGCTTTTTACTGAGTGTAGAGCGGCAAGACACGCAGAAGACGCAGATACGCAGCTCTCCGAAGCTAAGTGCCGGTCCCGGGCTTCTTTCGGCACAAACCGCTCTCAGGAGCTCCCTGCGCTCGCCACAATGCTCTGTGTGCGAAGAAGCCGCTTCTTCGCCTCCGGGAGAATCGGCGAGCGGCAGCTTCCCAAAGGCGAAGATGCAAGCTGCAGCACACAGGCACAGTGTGGGCAGCCTTCAGACTTCGAGAAAACAGTACTTTACCACTCTCCTGCCTTTTCCATGGTTATTCTATTGGAAAAGAACCAGTTTTGGACAACTACCTTTCATTCTTGCCAAACTCTTTGCAGACCCCCGTGCAAGCTTTAGAAGAAGATTTTGGATGTTTTCTTTCCTGGCAGAGTTTCTCCTTGCAAGATATGGTGGAAAAGCTTTTTGCTGAGTGTAGAGCGGCAAGACACGCAGAAGACGCAGATACGCAGCTCTCCGAAGCTAAGTGCCGGTCCCGGGCTTCTTTCGGCACAAACCGCTCTCAGGAGCTCCCTGCGCTCGCCACAATGCTCTGTGTGCGAAGAAGCCGCTTCTTCGCCTCCGGGAGAATCGGCGAGCGGCAGCTTCCCAAAGGCGAAGATGCAAGCTGCAGCACGCAGGCACAGTGTGGGCAGCCTTCAGACTTAGAGAAAACAGTACTTTACCACTCTCCTGCCTTTTCCATGGTTATTCTATTGGAAAAGAACGAGTTTTGGACAACTACCTTTCATTCTTGCCAAACTCTTTGCAGACCCCCGTGCAAGCTTTAGAACAAGATTTTGGATGTTTTCTTTCCTGGCAGAGTTTCTCCTTGCAAGATATGGTGGAAAAGCTTTTTGCTGAGTGTAGAGCGGCAAGACACGCAGAAGACGCAGATACGCAGCTCTCCGAAGCTAAGTGCCGGTCCCGGGCTTCTTTCGGCACAAACCGCTCTCAGGAGCTCCCTGCGCTCGCCACAATGCTCTGTGTGCGAAGAAGCCGCTTCTTCGCCTCCGGGAGAATCGGCGAGCGGCAGCTTCCCAAAGGCGAAGATGCAAGCTGCAGCACACAGGCACAGTGTGGGCAGCCTTCAGACTTAGAGAAAACAGTACTTTACCACTCTCCTGCCTTTTCCATGGTTATTCTATTGGAAAAGAACGAGTTTTGGACAACTACCTTTCATTCTTGCCAAACTCTTTGCAGACCCCCGTGCAAGCTTTAGAAGAAGATTTTGGATGTTTTCTTTCCTGGCAGAGTTTCTCCTTGCAAGATATGGTGGAAAAGCTTTTTGCTGAGTGTAGAGCGGCAAGACACGCAGAAGACGCAGATACGCAGCTCTCCGAAGCTAAGTGCCGGTCCCGGGCTTCTTTCGGCACAAACCGCTCTCAGGAGCTCCCTGCGCTCGCCACAATGCTCTGTGTGCGAAGAAGCCGCTTCTTCGCCTCCGGGAGAATCGGCGAGCGGCAGCTTCCCAAAGGCGAAGATGCAAGCTGCAGCACGCAGGCACAGTGTGGGCAGCCTTCAGACTTAGAGAAAACAGTACTTTACCACTCTCCTGCCTTTTCCATGGTTATTCTATTGGAAAAGAACGAGTTTTGGACAACTACCTTTCATTCTTGCCAAACTCTTTGCAGACCCCCGTGCAAGCTTTAGAACAAGATTTTGGATGTTTTCTTTCCTGGCAGAGTTTCTCCTTGCAAGATATGGTGGAAAAGCTTTTTGCTGAGTGTAGAGCGGCAAGACACGCAGAAGACGCAGATACGCAGCTCTCCGAAGCTAAGTGCCGGTCCCGGGCTTCTTTCGGCACAAACCGCTCTCAGGAGCTCCCTGCGCTCGCCACAATGCTCTGTGTGCGAAGAAGCCGCTTCTTCGCCTCCTGGAGAATCGGCGAGCGGCAGCTTCCCAAAGGCGAAGATGCAAGCTGCAGCACGCAGGCACAGTGTGGGCAGCCTTCAGACTTAGAGAAAACAGTACTTTACCACTCTCCTGCCTTTTCCATGGTTATTCTATTGGAAAAGAACGAGTTTTGGACAACTACCTTTCATTCTTGCCAAACGCTTTGCAGACCCCCGTGCAAGCTTTAGAACAAGATTTTGGATGTTTTCTTTCCTGGCAGAGTTTCTCCTTGCAAGATATGGTGGAAAAGCTTTTTGCTGAGTGTAGAGCGGCAAGACACGCAGAAGACGCAGATACGCAGCTCTCCGAAGCTAAGTGCCGGTCCCGGGCTTCTTTCGGCACAAACCGCTCTCAGGAGCTCCCTGCGCTCGCCACAATGCTCTGTGTGCGAAGAAGCCGCTTCTTCGCCTCCGGGAGAATCGGCGAGCGGCAGCTTCCCAAAGGCGAAGATGCAAGCTGCAGCACACAGGCACAGTGTGGGCAGCCTTCAGACTTAGAGAAAACAGTACTTTACCACTCTCCTGCCTTTTCCATGGTTATTCTATTGGAAAAGAACGAGTTTTGGACAACTACCTTTCATTCTTGCCAAACGCTTTGCAGACCCCCGTGCAAGCTTTAGAACAAGATTTTGGATGTTTTCTTTCCTGGCAGAGTTTCTCCTTGCAAGATATGGTGGAAAAGCTTTTTGCTGAGTGTAGAGCGGCAAGACACGCAGAAGACGCAGATACGCAGCTCTCCGAAGCTAAGTGCCGGTCCCGGGCTTCTTTCGGCACAAACCGCTCTCAGGAGCTCCCTGCGCTCGCCACAATGCTCTGTGTGCGAAGAAGCCGCTTCTTTGCCTCCGGGAGAATCGGCGAGCGGCAGCTTCCCAAAGGCGAAGATGCAAGCTGCAGCACGCAGGCACAGTGTGGGCAGCCTTCAGACTTAGAGAAAACAGTACTTTACCACTCTCCTGCCTTTTCCATGGTTATTCTATTGGAAAAGAACGAGTTTTGGACAACTACCTTTCATTCTTGCCAAACTCTTTGCAGACCCCCGTGCAAGCTTTAGAACAAGATTTTGGATGTTTTCTTTCCTGGCAGAGTTTCTCCTTGCAAGATATGGTGGAAAAGCTTTTTACTGAGTGTAGAGCGGCAAGACACGCAGAAGACGCAGATACGCAGCTCTCCGAAGCTAAGTGCCGGTCCCGGGCTTCTTTCGGCACAAACCGCTCTCAGGAGCTCCCTGCGCTCGCCACAATGCTCTGTGTGCGAAGAAGCCGCTTCTTCGCCTCCGGGAGAATCGGCGAGCGGCAGCTTCCCAAAGGCGAAGATGCAAGCTGCAGCACACAGGCACAGTGTGGGCAGCCTTCAGACTTCGAGAAAACAGTACTTTACCACTCTCCTGCCTTTTCCATGGTTATTCTATTGGAAAAGAACGAGTTTTGGACAACTACCTTTCATTCTTGCCAAACTCTTTGCAGACCCCCGTGCAAGCTTTAGAAGAAGATTTTGGATGTTTTCTTTCCTGGCAGAGTTTCTCCTTGCAAGATATGGTGGAAAAGCTTTTTGCTGAGTGTAGAGCGGCAAGACACGCAGAAGACGCAGATACGCAGCTCTCCGAAGCTAAGTGCCGGTCCCGGGCTTCTTTCGGCACAAACCGCTCTCAGGAGCTCCCTGCGCTCGCCACAATGCTCTGTGTGCGAAGAAGCCGCTTCTTCGCCTCCGGGAGAATCGGCGAGCGGCAGCTTCCCAAAGGCGAAGATGCAAGCTGCAGCACGCAGGCACAGTGTGGGCAGCATTCAGACTTAGAGAAAACAGTACTTTACCACTCTCCTGCCTTTTCCATGGTTATTCTATTGGAAAAGAACGAGTTTTGGACAACTACCTTTCATTCTTGCCAAACTCTTTGCAGACCCCCGTGCAAGCTTTAGAACAAGATTTTGGATGTTTTCTTTCCTGGCAGAGTTTCTCCTTGCAAGATATGGTGGAAAAGCTTTTTGCTGAGTGTAGAGCGGCAAGACACGCAGAAGACGCAGATACGCAGCTCTCCGAAGCTAAGTGCCGGTCCCGGGCTTCTTTCGGCACAAACCGCTCTCAGGAGCTCCCTGCGCTCGCCACAATGCTCTGTGTGCGAAGAAGCCGCTTCTTCGCCTCCGGGAGAATCGGCGAGCGGCAGCTTCCCAAAGGCGAAGATGCAAGCTGCATCACACAGGCACAGTGTGGGCAGCCTTCAGACTTCGAGAAAACAGTACTTTACCACTCTCCTGCCTTTTCCATGGTTATTCTATTGGAAAAGAACGAGTTTTGGACAACTACCTTTCATTCTTGCCAAACTCTTTGCAGACCCCCGTGCAAGCTTTAGAACAAGATTTTGGATGTTTTCTTTCCTGGCAGAGTTTCTCCTTGCAAGATATGGTGGAAAAGCTTTTTGCTGAGTGTAGAGCGGCAAGACACGCAGAAGACGCAGATACGCAGCTCTCCGAAGCTAAGTGCCGGTCCCGGGCTTCTTTCGGCACAAACCGCTCTCAGGAGCTCCCTGCGCTCGCCACAATGCTCTGTGTGCGAAGAAGCCGCTTCTTCGCCTCCTGGAGAATCGGCGAGCGGCAGCTTCCCAAAGGCGAAGATGCAAGCTGCAGCACACAGGCACAGTGTGGGCAGCCTTCAGACTTCGAGAAAACAGTACTTTACCACTCTCCTGCCTTTTCCATGGTTATTCTATTGGAAAAGAACGAGTTTTGGACAACTACCTTTCATTCTTGCCAAACTCTTTGCAGACCCCCGTGCAAGCTTTAGAAGAAGATTTTGGATGTTTTCTTTCCTGGCAGAGTTTCTCCTTGCAAGATATGGTGGAAAAGCTTTTTGCTGAGTGTAGAGCGGCAAGACACGCAGAAGACGCAGATACGCAGCTCTCCGAAGCTAAGTGCCGGTCCCGGGCTTCTTTCGGCACAAACCGCTCTCAGGAGCTCCCTGCGCTCGCCACAATGCTCTGTGTGCGAAGAAGCCGCTTCTTCGCCTCCGGGAGAATCGGCGAGCGGCAGCTTCCCAAAGGCGAAGATGCAAGCTGCAGCACGCAGGCACAGTGTGGGCAGCATTCAGACTTAGAGAAAACAGTACTTTACCACTCTCCTGCCTTTTCCATGGTTATTCTATTGGAAAAGAACGAGTTTTGGACAACTACCTTTCATTCTTGCCAAACTCTTTGCAGACCCCCGTGCAAGCTTTAGAACAAGATTTTGGATGTTTTCTTTCCTGGCAGAGTTTCTCCTTGCAAGATATGGTGGAAAAGCTTTTTGCTGAGTGTAGAGCGGCAAGACACGCAGAAGACGCAGATACGCAGCTCTCCGAAGCTAAGTGCCGGTCCCGGGCTTCTTTCGGCACAAACCGCTCTCAGGAGCTCCCTGCGCTCGCCACAATGCTCTGTGTGCGAAGAAGCCGCTTCTTTGCCTCCGGGAGAATCGGCGAGCGGCAGCTTCCCAAAGGCGAAGATGCAAGCTGCAGCACGCAGGCACAGTGTGGGCAGCCTTCAGACTTAGAGAAAACAGTACTTTACCACTCTCCTGCCTTTTCCATGGTTATTCTATTGGAAAAGAACGAGTTTTGGACAACTACCTTTCATTCTTGCCAAACTCTTTGCAGACCCCCGTGCAAGCTTTAGAACAAGATTTTGGATGTTTTCTTTCCTGGCAGAGTTTCTCCTTGCAAGATATGGTGGAAAAGCTTCTGGCTGAGTGTAGAGCGGCAAGACACGCAGAAGACGCAGATACGCAGCTCTCCGAAGCTAAGTGCCGGTCCCGGGCTTCTTTCGGCACAAACCGCTCTCAGGAGCTCCCTGCGCTCGCCACAATGCTCTGTGTGCGAAGAAGCCGCTTCTTCGCCTCCGGGAGAATCGGCGAGCGGCAGCTTCCCAAAGGCGAAGATGCAAGCTGCAGCACACAGGCACAGTGTGGGCAGCCTTCAGACTTCGAGAAAACAGTACTTTACCACTCTCCTGCCTTTTCCATGGTTATTCTATTGGAAAAGAACGAGTTTTGGACAACTACCTTTCATTCTTGCCAAACTCTTTGCAGACCCCCGTGCAAGCTTTAGAAGAAGATTTTGGATGTTTTCTTTCCTGGCAGAGTTTCTCCTTGCAAGATATGGTGGAAAAGCTTTTTGCTGAGTGTAGAGCGGCAAGACACGCAGAAGACGCAGATACGCAGCTCTCCGAAGCTAAGTGCCGGTCCCGGGCTTCTTTCGGCACAAACCGCTCTCAGGAGCTCCCTGCGCTCGCCACAATGCTCTGTGTGCGAAGAAGCCGCTTCTTCGCCTCCGGGAGAATCGGCGAGCGGCAGCTTCCCAAAGGCGAAGATGCAAGCTGCAGCACGCAGGCACAGTGTGGGCAGCATTCAGACTTAGAGAAAACAGTACTTTACCACTCTCCTGCCTTTTCCATGGTTATTCTATTGGAAAAGAACGAGTTTTGGACAACTACCTTTCATTCTTGCCAAACTCTTTGCAGACCCCCGTGCAAGCTTTAGAACAAGATTTTGGATGTTTTCTTTCCTGGCAGAGTTTCTCCTTGCAAGATATGGTGGAAAAGCTTTTTGCTGAGTGTAGAGCGGCAAGACACGCAGAAGACGCAGATACGCAGCTCTCCGAAGCTAAGTGCCGGTCCCGGGCTTCTTTCGGCACAAACCGCTCTCAGGAGCTCCCTGCGCTCGCCACAATGCTCTGTGTGCGAAGAAGCCGCTTCTTCGCCTCCGGGAGAATCGGCGAGCGGCAGCTTCCCAAAGGCGAAGATGCAAGCTGCAGCACGCAGGCACAGTGTGGGCAGCCTTCAGACTTAGAGAAAACAGTACTTTACCACTCTCCTGCCTTTTCCATGGTTATTCTATTGGAAAAGAACGAGTTTTGGACAACTACCTTTCATTCTTGCCAAACGCTTTGCAGACCCCCTTGCAAGCTTTAGAACAAGATTTTGGATGTTTTCTTTCCTGGCAGAGTTTCTCCTTGCAAGATATGGTGGAAAAGCTTTTTGCTGAGTGTAGAGCGGCAAGACACGCAGAAGACGCAGATACGCAGCTCTCCGAAGCTAAGTGCCGGTCCCGGGCTTCTTTCGGCACAAACCGCTCTCAGGAGCTCCCTGCGCTCGCCACAATGCTCTGTGTGCGAAGAAGCCGCTTCTTTGCCTCCGGGAGAATCGGCGAGCGGCAGCTTCCCAAAGGCGAAGATGCAAGCTGCAGCACGCAGGCACAGTGTGGGCAGCCTTCAGACTTAGAGAAAACAGTACTTTACCACTCTCCTGCCTTTTCCATGGTTATTCTATTGGAAAAGAACGAGTTTTGGACAACTACCTTTCATTCTTGCCAAACTCTTTGCAGACCCCCGTGCAAGCTTTAGAACAAGATTTTGGATGTTTTCTTTCCTGGCAGAGTTTCTCCTTGCAAGATATGGTGGAAAAGCTTTTTGCTGAGTGTAGAGCGGCAAGACACGCAGAAGACGCAGATACGCAGCTCTCCGAAGCTAAGTGCCGGTCCCGGGCTTCTTTCGGCACAAACCGCTCTCAGGAGCTCCCTGCGCTCGCCACAATGCTCTGTGTGCGAAGAAGCCGCTTCTTCGCCTCCGGGAGAATCGGCGAGCGGCAGCTTCCCAAAGGCGAAGATGCAAGCTGCAGCACACAGGCACAGTGTGGGCAGCCTTCAGACTTCGAGAAAACAGTACTTTACCACTCTCCTGCCTTTTCCATGGTTATTCTATTGGAAAAGAACGAGTTTTGGACAACTACCTTTCATTCTTGCCAAACTCTTTGCAGACCCCCGTGCAAGCTTTAGAACAAGATTTTGGATGTTTTCTTTCCTGGCAGAGTTTCTCCTTGCAAGATATGGTGGAAAAGCTTTTTGCTGAGTGTAGAGCGGCAAGACACGCAGAAGACGCAGATACGCAGCTCTCCGAAGCTAAGTGCCGGTCCCGGGCTTCTTTCGGCACAAACCGCTCTCAGGAGCTCCCTGCGCTCGCCACAATGCTCTGTGTGCGAAGAAGCCGCTTCTTCGCCTCCGGGAGAATCGGCGAGCGGCAGCTTCCCAAAGGCGAAGATGCAAGCTGCAGCACACAGGCACAGTGTGGGCAGCCTTCAGACTTAGAGAAAACAGTACTTTACCACTCTCCTGCCTTTTCCATGGTTATTCTATTGGAAAAGAACGAGTTTTGGACAACTACCTTTCATTCTTGCCAAACTCTTTGCAGACCCCCGTGCAAGCTTTAGAACAAGATTTTGGATGTTTACTTTCCTGGCAGAGTTTCTCTTTGCAAGATATGGTGGAAAAGCTTTTTGCTGAGTGTAGAGCGGCAAGACACGCAGAAGACGCAGATACGCAGCTCTCCGAAGCTAAGTGCCGGTCCCGGGCTTCTTTCGGCACAAACCGCTCTCAGGAGCTCCCTGCGCTCGCCACAATGCTCTGTGTGCGAAGAAGCCGCTTCTTCGCCTCCGGGGGACTCGGCTAGTAGCAGCTTCCGAAACGCGACAAACAAATATTAACAACACGGCATTGTGTCCTTGGCGTCTTTCGGCACAAGCGCCCCACCGGAACTTACCGCCAGCGGCACAATGCATTGTGTGTGAAGAACTCCCTTCGCCTCCAGGGAACTGAAAGAAGAAGCCTAAGCTTAAAACGCCTTTGCCTCAATTGTGTACTGGTTTGGGCGCTCCTCTCTATTAATTGCGCCACTCCTGACAGCAGGTGTCGCTGTTCGTCAAGCTTTGAGTTTGCTTAATAAGTTGCGATGCTGGGTGGTCAAACGACTCAAGGTAAGATCAGCGATTTTAAATCAGGTTCTCACTGGTGTAGATACCATTAGTCATTGCACACTGCAAAATAATGCTGCTCTAGCGTTCTTGTTAGCACATGGGCAAGAGTGTGAGGATTTGGAAGGAATGTGTTTTTTGAACCTTTCTAACCATTCTGCAGTCATTCACTGGAAACTCAAACAAGGACAAGATAACATGAAGAAATTGATTGGGAATGAGAGGGTTACGCCTGAATGGTTTGAGAGATGGGAAACAACTCGATGGTTGAAAGATCTTGTAAAGGGAACTTTGTTGTTACTAGTAGTCATTATTATATTGCTTCTTGTTATTCCATGCATCATGAAAGTGGTGAGCGTCTTGGAAGAAAATAGGGTGGGAAAGGGTTTAGCTGGTGCAAGACGAAGAAGGGGGAAATTGTAGCAATGTATCTGAACCTCTTAGACTAAAGGGTGCACCAGCCATCCAGCTGGAATATGTTCTTATCAGAATTTTCTCAGAGCCCTCTGGAATTCATCAAGGTTACTAAGACATAAGCCGTGCTAAAATAAGAAAGAGAAGCTGAGAAACCAAATTCCAAGACTACAAGAACTCGATAACGGGGGGCAGCAAAGCGCCTGGACTGTAACCAAACGTATCTTCTGAGAGGTGCGCACAGAATGCGTGGACATAACAAAGGCACCAAGATAAAAATGCGGGCCTAGCGTGTGCAGAGATTTAGAATGTGTAAGTGCATCATGTCAACAATCAACGGCTTCTGCTTAATCCTCTTGCTCCGTTGTCCTGGAGTCCTGAATTTCCCACAAGGAAAGCCCTACTAAAAGGGCTCTGATTTTAATGATAGTTGCTGTCTAGACGATGAATAATGGGAAGAGTTCTTTCAAATCCTTCCCTCGCTGACATCTGTAAGTTTCATCTTTTCCTGATTGTACTGGTGGCTATACATTAGTTATGACTAGAAAGGAATGAGTTTTAGGGATATGTTGCAAGGAAATTGGTAGCTCTGCTTCCATTTCCATTGTCTAAGAAGAATTCTGATTAGTTTTGGACTTTTCATAGACCTCTGACTAGATTGCATTTGTCTTTGATTGAGCCCGTAAATTTTAGGCTACTAGGCTTGACCAATGGATAGAAAAGGGAAAGTCACACAGCTTAGGTGGTTCCCTTGTCAACAACTTCTCAATAGTAGGGCGATTTCTGTCCTCAAGTTTGTTACTTCAGCTAGCAGATTATGCTCACTCCAAAAGAAGGTGAGAAGTTTGCTACCCTAAATGGTCCGATAATTCTTCCTGCTTCTTTGTGACTCTTTTGTATGACTGGATTCTGTATTATTGGAGTTTGTTATAAAAAGTTGGATTAAATTGCGTGCGTCCGCTCTTGGGGGAAACAGTATTTAGCCAATAACATCTAGGCTTTTATCGACCTGAGATTGTCTGAACGGACGGGACGCTTTAAACACAGTAATTCCTGCTAGTTCCAATTCCATTTTTAGACTCGACAAACCGAATGGTAAACCTGCACCAGTAGGGAGGGACATTGGACTTTCTCCTTTTTAGAGAGAAACTAATGAAAAAGTTTCAGCAGAATCATAGCAGGCTGTAAAATAAGAAAAGCATCATGAAAAGAGGCCAATCCTATCCTCTTAGTATTGCTAGTTGTGATTGGACATGAATGAAACATGTCAACTCTGTGTTCCTGGGTATCACATCAGTAACAGCTACTTCAGCTGCTGTAGTTGTCTCCTAAAGCTAAGAACAGAATCCAAAGAATTGTGATTCCATGGTCACAATTCACCCTGTGATGGTGACAGGTGAAAAAGGAGTGGAAGGTGCGCGGGTAAATTAACTTGAATGGCCTATCTAAATCAGCAGCCACTGATTTCCTGAAAACTTCAACAGGTCAGTTGACCTGTTGGGATTCTTTTAATCCATGGTCATGTTTTTCTTGGGATTCTTGTAACCTTTCCCCATTCGTTCAGCCTTTGCCCTCAAGCCTTTGCTGACATTTCAAGTATCTCGACAAGCTGGAAATGTGTTGTCTTTCTTTATCATGTCATAATTCCCTTCAAAGGGTTGTTTGCCTCAAGTCTTATTTGCTGGTTTTCTGCTAGTTCATTGTCAGAGGGCAGCAGGTGCTTTGTAAGAGCAAGTACACAATCCTATAGCTTGCTTTTCTTTTGATTTGGCCTGTCTAGAAAACTGAAGGACTGAACATTTCCGACAGGATTTTCTCTCCCCATTATGTTTCACCGGAAGGGCAGATGCAAATCATCTACTTAAACTCTCGGCACGGAAAAAAGTAGTGGTTTGCTGCTGCATATAGGTAGAAGCTTACAAAAGGAAGGCCTTGGGCTGAGGCCCGATACTTTGGCTAAGCAGAAAAGGACTATGGGAAGGTGAGGCCGCTGAATCAGAGGTAGATCAACAAGTTCTAGAATCGTCACGTGTTCACAGCGTGGTGTAGGATGGTTGGTTGAATGAATTTTGTTATGGCTTAAAGCTATGGAACTGATAAAGGCCTGAGTGCTTCAAAAGCCTGGTTTTTGCAAAAAAGCAGCTCTCCTCTGCACCTGCCTGGGGACTCTGCATCACTAGGGAGCCTCACTCCCAGTTTGCCAAGGAGATGATCAGTAGGAATGTTGCAGAGCTGCCGTGTCCGTATGAATGGAATGGCAAAGAGTGAAGCGGTGGGTATTTTTGGGCTTTAATACAATGCTGCTGCATTGGTGCCAGTTTAGTCGGTTTTCCATCAGTGGCCTTTCTGTCTAGAAGTACACTGCCCAGTCTTTCTAGCATGTGATGCCATTTCCTTCCTGTTGTTTTAATACCTTCCTTCAGTTGAAAGGATGATACAATCTTTACATTTTGAAGATCCCTGTTAGGAAACACTATGCCAGAGGAGTCATTGCTCCCTTTTCTTCTGCCTCCTTTGTAATTTTCAGAGCCTCATTTCAAATTTCTGCTAATGTCGAGAAGAATACTGAGACTACTCAGCAGGGTTGACGCTCTCAGCTGCTTTCCTCTTTCATACTGCTTCATACTGTATGTGACTTAATGGCCTGGTTTTGTCATCTGCATTTTGCTGTGATCTGTGAACACAAAAAGAAGTCTTTGTTTTTTGCAAGAACTACCCCTAGGAGGATTTGTGTTCCTTTTGATTTCTACGGTGTTAGCCCTGTTGCAGAAAAAAAGGAGATTGTACCCTCTTCTTGTGCTCTCATTCCCTCCTCTCTGCTTTGCATGTCCTAGTTAATCTACTGCCATGACTCATTTGGCATCATCTCATAGTGCAAATTCTGCACAGTTTCATGGACTTACAAATGCCAGTTGCCAAGGAGCTTGTATAACCATTCAAAGATTAAAGAATTGTAGGGCTGGGCAAGTCCAGCTGCTGAAACTGGAAGTGGTTAAGTCATGCCATATTAAAGAGACAGAGCAAATCAGTTCATCTAGGACTTTCAACTGGACACCTCTGAGAATAACAGCTTGACAGCAATGACACAGCCATCTTCCTAGCTGTATTCCAGAAAGAGAAAAGGGACACCTTCAATGGTTAAGATGTTTGGCATGAGAAAACAGCAAGAAATGTAGCACAAAATACTTGAGCCAGATAAAGTGCGTTTTTCTCGTGAGAATTTTGCAGTTGTTCTTTCTTGTCTGTGCCTTTACTTTTCACAGAAGACAGGGAGGGCGTTTAATTATTATTGTTCTTTTGTTTTCTATTCTTGGCCTCCCTCTTTCCACCTGCCATTAACAATTTTGCCTTGCTTTACTGGCTTCTCTTTCTTTACTTATAGAAGGTTACATGAGGTCCTCCAACCTTGTCATAAACATTCGCATACAGTGGAAAGGAGTAGAAGGTACATCTAAATGCACAAAACAGACCCAGAAAAAGAGAGGTTTTTTACAGTCTTCTGTGAGAACAAGATATCTTTGAACTGAGTAATGCTTTAACTTTTAGTCCACTCTTTACTATTATTACAAGTGTTTGGCCTTTAGTACATAGCCTTTGAAATCATCCAGCCCAATATTTTTGGCTAATTTTGTTTTATTTCTCTCGGGGACTTTGTTTCTTAAGGAATAGTCCAGAGCCAGAGCGTCCACGGTAGAGTTATGCTGCCATAATAAAAGCGTCGTAAATTCTGGTACAGTTTGTGCTGGTAATACGTCTAGGAAAGAAAGGTTTTACATCTTTTTTGACTTTCAAATGTAACCATTATTTGAAAAAGTTAAGAGTTGGGCTTTCCCCCCCTCCAAAATACTTCTCTCTGGAATGTTACTCAGGGATTACACATAAAAGCTCACCCTGTAAAATATGTTGCGGATAATCTGCAGTAAGCGCAGCTTAGCAGCTAGAGATGATTATGTGGGTTAAATGACATTCCTTCTGCGGTGATGGAAACTCTGTCTACGCAGACATACTCAACAAAAGTTACCATGGCTTAGCTCCTCTCCTAAACTTCATGTGCATTTTCAAACTTTCCAAGAAGGTGAATTCAAGCTCCTTCATTGCTCTCTGCTGGAGTCCCAAGAAAATACCAGTGTGCTTTTTGTCATTTACAGCTGTCATTGCTTAGCTCTTGAACATGAGACTCTCTCATGACTGATGAAAGTTGTCTAGTTAAGAGTGGGTCAAAGACACGCTCCTGCTCTAGAAGGAGATGAGAAGGTTTCTGCAGTCTTTGTCATCTCTACTGCTTGTGATTTCTATCCAAAACCAGTGGGAAGTTTTCTGAAGGCAGTCCAGAAGCTGGCAATATGGACAGCTTACAACCAAACACTTGCTGCACTGCTATCACGGTGATACCAGGAAGGACTTAAAAAATTTAGAAGGGCAAAGAAAGCAGTTGGAAGGAAAAGAACATTAACCATTATTCCATTCTTCTAATATGTCCTCCTTTAAGTCATCATTTTCATGCAGTTTAACGGCTTGCGTTGGTATCCCTCAAAAGGAATCTGAGACAGAGTAAGCTTTTTAATGCAGTAGATGTGACACGTGCAGGCCAAGTTGCCTTTGTTGACATCAAATGCCAGTTATGCTTGAGCTACCCTTTGCTTAAGGTACTTCGCTTACACGAAGAATTTTACTCATCATTGAGCAAATTTTGCTGTCATGATTGAGTAAATTTTATTCATGATAGAGTGAATTTTACTGTCACTCCGAATTTTACTGTCATGATTGGCATTGAAACTTTTCAAGGAAAGCTCTGGATAGCAATGTTTGTGTAAAAATAGTAGTTTATCTCCTGTATTTGTGTGAAGCAGGTAAGCCTTTTGCTGTCACCAGTGTTGCTTACCCTTTCATGTCATATCCCTCTTCATATCCATATTCTGCTGAAGGCTTATTAATCTGCTTTAAAATTGGCACGTGGAATAAGACTACTTTTCCTTTTTGAAAGCTAATGTCATTTGACCTAGTGACAGTAAATAATTCATTAATTGTAAGTCCCCAGCTAGCATCTTTTACGCATATTCTAACCTTCTAAAGAAGTAACAAAAACACTCTCCAATACTTGACTTTCTTAAGCACACAAAATGAACCACATCTCTGCAGTATTTTAACGTGCACCATATTTAGCCAAGTAATTCAAAAGAAATAAAAAGCAGCCCCTTCAATTTGGAAATATTTTTGAATTGTTTTTGAATATACAAAACATACCCTTACCGTACGCATTGCATGCAGATTTAATCGTCGTGAAAGCAAACCCTATGTTTCTGTTGGGATAGCATGGTTTTCCAGTTTCCACAATTGTTCTTGGCACAGTTTTCTACTTATGTGACTGTTAGGACACTCGTAGGTACTTCTAAGGTACTGTAGTAAGCGGAGAAGGAGGAGAGGTTGTGCCTTATTTCTGGCTTCCTTTGGTTTTCTTTTTGGTTTTCTTCCTCTTGCTCTTTTTCATGTCACCTTTCTAGATACTGTGATTTAGATTTGCAGTTTACTAAGCTGTGTTTTCTGTCTGGAATTCTTTGAAATTCCCAGAGGAACCCCACCGGTAAATATGCATCTTTTTATGATTTGCTAGCTACATAGAAAATCTTCCTGCTGCTCTAAAATGCTTTTATTTGATATGCATTTTTATCACCATTCCAATGAAAAGAAAAGTTCCTCTATTCACTGCTTTTGTACTGGATTCAGTTCAATGTGCGCTAACGGTGCAAAAAAGTCCTGCTGGAGAAGGGATCTGCATACAAATTGACCAAGACATGTGCTACAAGGGTCTTGAAAAGGTTCAAAGTTTCTCTACCTTTCTGGCAGTCTGTCTTCACAGCAGGACTTGATGAGGGATTTTGCTGGCGTTTCTTTGACAGAAAGCAATAACAAAGCAAGCAAAATGGAGCAGCAAAAGAAGAATGGAGCAGCAAAAGGTACATTATCCCCTCTGTTATTATCATTGTCGAAACAGATTTTTTCACACCATGTTACATCAAATACCTTAGTAGAGCTAAAGACTAGAAAAACGCAGCTCTGTTCTGGTTCATTAAAAGCAAAGCCATCTGTGGACAGAAGTGCCCAGCGTGATGCTGGGAACTCCTAGCTGGTTTCAGTAAGCTGTCTGGAGAACGGCATTTTCGGTGGGCTTTACTAGCGTGTCTGTAAGGAGAGGGAGTTTATGTGCAGGTTTGAGCCCTGAGAGTGCCATAGGCAAAGAGACCCATCGTGTAGCTCTCTGACCAGCCACAGCACACTGAGGCATGATGGATTACTCCCAGAGTTCACGTGGTAGAAAGGTTTTCTGCCCCCGTGAAGGACGACACATCCATTTGCTTGACTAGAGCCATTCTGTATGTTACAATGGTAACTTGAATTCATCAAGTTTGTGCTATTTGTACAATGGCAGTGAGCTTGGATTCTTAAGCTTCTCGTGTTTGACCTGTTTCCTGTTTCAGTAAATAGCAAAACTTCCAAGGACTGCAGCGACAAGAAGATGAAGCTGCTAGTGTATTTCAAATCTTTGCCTAATAAAATGGTGATTTTTGCACATATTCGCAATGGAAATTTACGGTACCGAAACACCAGCTCTGCTCAGAGCAATTCTGAAATTGACTTGAGCTCTTTTCTGTGTTTCTTAGCAGGTGAACTGAGATACTTCTAGCTTCCAAGGCAAGGCGTTTGACAGCAGCTTGAAAAAGGCCCAGGCTGTTGGATGAAAAGGTGAAAAAACTGAGGGAAATGGGGGGAAATTTCACTTCTGGTTTATGTCATAGATTCAGCCAGATGATCAACAAGCATTAGTTTTATGAGGTACCAGCGTAGTCTTTCACTCTTGCAGATCCCCAAAAGCTTAACCATCCAGCAGCTTCTTCCTTGCAACAAGTGCCACAGCCAAAAGCCAGGCCTGGCCGTCACCTTCTCCTCGCAGCCTACAAACTCTGCCAAACGTACCGGTGATTCTCACTTTCCTTCTCAGCTACATGGACAAGCACATCCTCTCCATGTCTCCGAGTCCTTAGCGAAACCAAACAGCGGTTCACCTTCAAACAGCTCAGTGTGCCAGGACAGAAAGATTTCACTGGCCTGTGAAATCTTGCTTTTTCCTTGCAGCCTTTTATTTTCAGACATACACCGAGGCATTGCACTTTGCTTCTCAGCTGAGTGCATTGCCATATTGCTGGAGTCCCACACGTCCATCTCCTTCTCGCACTAACTGCTTCTGTTGAAACATGCTGATGTGATGTGCTTTCCTGCTCAGCTATTCACACAGTCACATTCTATGTCCTGCTTGCAGTCTGAATCTAAAAGGAGACGTTTCTGACTATGTCTCACAGACACAGATGTACCAGGATGAAAAGGTTGCTTGGACCTTGCCACTTACGTTCGAAAACATCCATTCACTCCACAATCAAGAGACACCTTTCTTTGCTTTACATCCTGCAAACTTCACACAGACACACACACACACACACACACACACACACACACACACACACACGAGAGCTACGCACTTTCTTTCTTTCTTTCTTGGCTGCACACACTCACCTATTTCCCACCTTGACCTCTCTACCACTTCTCCTTCGGCCTTGCTGTGCATGGACATTTCCTGTTAAGATACCCATTGTGTTGCCTATCCCTCCCCCACATTGCCTTGCCTTTCCTACCCAATCTTGCATTTCTTGTCATTGCTGACAATTCCTTTCTTTTCCCTTGCCTTCCTGACCCATGCATGTCCTTCCCTTGCCCTTCATACCAAGCCAGTGCCTTGTATTGACTTGCTCACCTATCCTTCTTTTCCTTCCCATTTGTCCAGCTCCAATCTTTCATTTCCTTCTCCTTCTAGGACTCTTATTGCCTTGTCTCCCTCTCTTTTGTGTTGCCTGGCAAAGCCACCACTTGTCTGGCCTTGTCCTTGAACCCCTTCCTTGCCTTGCATTACCTTGCTCATCAGTCCCCCACCTGGAATTCACCACCTCTCTTTTTGTGGAATCTCTTCCACATGCATTGCCCTGCCTGCTTCTCCTAGGATTCTCCAGGCTTCCACTGGCTTTTTTTTCTCAAGGCCCCAGCGTTTCAGGAGCTTGTGAGAGGAAGCCTGGAGGAGGCCACGTGCAAGCACACCTATCTGTCCTGACAGCTTTCTTCTGACATCTATGCTTACATGTCTTGAATTTTGGACACAAAGTTCATCTTTCACCCTTGGGCTTCAGGGGCAGAATGACAGTTCTTTTGCATACAAAGGAAAGCAGGCAACTCAAGTGTCTTAGGTGCAGATTAAACATGACCCATGCAAGATCAAGGCTGGACAGAGCGGTCGGTCCGGGCCGCTTTTGTGTACCAGCAGTCTTTGAATGGACCTGCCACTTGCCTTGCTTTGGGCAACCAACCAGTTTCCTTGCCATGCCCTGCTAATTCTCCATTGCTTTGCATTCCCTTGCATACCCATGCCTCACATTTGACCTGCCTGCAGTTTTCCTACAGGGCTTGGCCTTGCCTAGCCCTTCCGGTTACCATCACCTCCTATGCCCAGCCTTGCCTCTAACTTCTGGGACTTGTCTCACCTACCACTCCATTTGCTTTCCCCTCACGGCTTCAGTCTTGCCAACCTGTCCCTTGACTTGCCTACAATTGCCTACACTTGCTTTGCCTTGCCTTACCTGCATGGAAGGCAAGGCAAAGAGTGGTAGACAAGGCAAAGCAAAGCCAGGAAGTTATTTGAAGGGCTAGGCAAGGCAGACATAGGCAAGCAAGCAAAGCTAGGGTAGGGTAGGCTAGGAAAACTAGGCATGGTACTGGAGGCAAGGCAAAGCCAAGTGACTTGGAGTGCCTTTCCTTGCTTGGGAAGTAAAAGATACGGTGGCAATGTTGGTAGGGCTGATGATAAGGTATCGTGGGAAGGTATAGTACAGCAAGACATTTCTGTCCTGGTCCTTTCTGTGTAGGAGCCATTGTTGGACAGAGTCAGTACCGGACGTGGTATGCAACTTTTGCTCTGTAAGTTCCTGAAGGAGAACAGCAATGCTTTCTCATGGGAAGGAAAGAACTTAGCCCCAGTGTTGGAGGTGCAGATAAGAAGCTGTGTCGTGCAGCTTAAGGGCGGCAGCAACTTTCTATCCTGGCATATTTGGTTTGGAAGCACTGACTCAATTTGTACAATCATGGAGTCGGTATCCATCTTTGGAAGGCAGTCTCCTTCCTGAAAGAATCCATTTGGCCTGTGTTTTCCACTTTCTCAAGGCAGCCTTCTTGAAATTCTGCCAGCACACTTCTTTTGGACAAGGTAAAGAGCTGCGCTGGGTCTTGGTGTGCAGCCTAGCTAGTGCCCCGCACAGGTAATGCCCAATAGCAGTGGTCTGACACCTTTGTAGAGGATCAGGCCCTGGATGCTTTGGATTTTGGAGGAGGGGATGCCATTTCTTTTGAGATGGGCTTCTAGTTCCTCCTCCCTTTGGCAAAGTTTGGGTGGCCACTTTGGGTGGTCTCAGTGAATTGAAAGGCTTTTCCCAATAGGCAGTTCTCTGGGTTAGAGTTGTTGAACTGTCAGTGGGAATGCAGAGGCCAGGCCAGGCCTCTGCAGGACAGGTTTTTGTCCCTTGTAGCTTTAGGGACTGTGTGAGCAGTCCCTGGTGCCATCCCATTTGGATCCTGACTCTGAGAGATTGAAGGCTTACGGTGGTACCTAGAGCTGAGAAGGAAAGTGGCGATAGCAGGGTGCATGTTTATAGTTTGATGGGTGCAATTGAAATTGTAGGCAGCAAAGAGCTTTCTCCACCAACAGTTTTGCGAGCTCGGCCGACATTTTCAAGTTTGTTACCAGGCTCTGTGAGAGAGAAAAAGTTTGTTAGGGCAGAAGATCTGGTGTCGGCCTTTGAGTGTGGGGCAAAGAAGAGTATCCACTTGGAAGGGGAAGATCGGTGAAATCCTTTTGTCCTGACACAGTTGATTGGAGAGCAGGGACGTTTCTGACTTGGCTGGGTCCTGGGGGTGGTTGTGAGCTGGGCTCGGTGCGTGTCCTGGTTTTGTGAGTTGACAATGCTGTGGTGTGGTTATTTAGAAGAGCGCTGACAGTGCCCAGGAAAAAGACAAGCACTTTTCTAGCCCAGCCCCGTTCGTGTGGGAGCAGTGTAGGGACAAGAGCTCTGCTGTGGATCCTGGCTCTCGGGTACTGACAGAATGGGATCCTGCATGTAGCAGAGAAGGAAAAAGAATCATTTCATTGTTGGCTGCACAGTTTAGAAGCTTCAAAATAAAAGGCAATTGCAGCATGGCCTCTTCATTTTAGAAAGTTTTCTGGGCCATCAGCTGCTCAACATGTAACTTGCACCCACTGAACTGCATTCAGCTTCCTGGAGATATGCACTTTCCCTCAAGATCTAGGTACCATCTTGCACTCTAACACTTGAAGATCCCAAACCGCTTCAAAATGTCCAGCGGCTGCTCTCAAAGAAAAAGTCCTACAACAAAAAGGCAGTGCTGGCCATAACGCTCCCTTTGCAGTCTGTCAACCAAACGAAACATACTAGCGATTCTCACGGACTTTCTCAATGATATATATACGTGCATCAGCACATTCTCTCAAAGTGACAGAGACTATCGCTACAGCCAAGCGTTTTCAGCTGCACTTCTGACTGACAGATGTGCCAGGACAGAAGGCATTTGCCAACCTACCCTCTTTCCTGTGCAACCTGACATTGGCAGCGCAAATATTTTCACATTCTTTCATTGTGGACATGTCCAAAGCAGCTAAAGATCACACAGGTGGAAGTGTCAAGACAGAAGATGTTCTCAAAGTAACTCCTTTTTTTTCTAAACAGCTTTTAAACTGCGCACAATGCTTTGTATCTTCTTTCCCACATAGACCTGCCCTCACTTTTTCACACTCACATCTTTGTTGCAAACATCCAGCAGCTGTTTGCGTAGAAAAAGGCTCTAGAAATAAAAGCGAGACTTGGGCTGCACCTTCTGCCTGCCCTGTGTAAGCCACATCAAACTCACCAGTGCGCTCTGTCCTTCCCTTTTCCGCTGCAACTACCATTGTGTTCTCTGGATCTCGGAACCTAAAGGTAGGCACATTTGTTTCCACAGAAGGGCCATAGGTAGCAGCACAAATAGCTCTCACTGAACTTTAATCTTTACCACTGCCACCATGAGTTTGGTTGGTAGGCCAGTAGGAGTCATGCTCCTTTTACAGCTGGTATGCGGCAGCCACCAGCCCAGTGCTCTTCGACTCTTGTAACCAATCCTGCTTTTACTCTCCCGGAGGGGATTAGGCATCTGTTTCTCACACAGATCATTGTGGCAGCAGCCAACGGCTCTAGTGCACTGCTTCTGCCAAAAGACACTGGGGCCAGACACTTACCTTCTCAGCACTACGTAGCCCCGTATTCTGCATCTCTTGTCGTCCAGATCATACCGCAAAGCGTTTCACAGAGAAAAAATGTGCCAGGACAACAAGCTTGGCTGAAGTGTACCCCTGAAACTGGTGGAAGTTTGTATTTGCACCACATTCAAGGGGCAGTCCTCTTTCCTATACAACCTGCAAACTGCTGTCTGTTCGCAGTGCCCTCTGCCCGCTCCTTCTTACCTTGAAGTACCATGCCAAAGAGGGCTCTGTGCTGAGGTCTCAGAAGAAGAGGGAAGCATATGTGTTTGTAAAGTGGACTGTCTGTTAGTCACTTCCCTCTTCAAAGCAGCGTGTTCCATGCCAAGCAGACAACAAAGCAACAAAGGATGAGTGTGACTCTGCATTCAAATCCTGCAATGTTCCCAGAAGTGAATTTCTCTCTTCTATAGGACTGACTTGTATGAAGTGGCGTGGTTGTTTCCTTCCATTAGAAGGGAAACTCATCTAGCCAGGCTTCATCACCCCCTGTATCTTTTGGGGTAGTTCTTGGAAGAAAATAGAGAGCAACTTTTCCACTCCACATGATTCATGTTTCATTCTCTTCCTTCTGTACTTCAGGGAACAAGCTATCAATTCCCTACTCTTTCTATGAAAAGGCATGAAGCTATTAATTAAATTCCCATAGATATAATAAGGAATCAAAGTCTTTTATGCCTGCAAGCAGGCCCTTATGGTATGAAAAGTATGGATTGTCAGGGGTGGAAGAAGATCTGCATGAAAAAGGAGAAAGCCCAGAAGCATGCAGGGATTTTCAGGTATGAAAGGGAAAACGACATTAAATTGTCAAGGGAAAGAAATTGAAAGAGGGAGGAGGGAGAAGGGAGGAGGAGGAGGCAAATGCTGCCTTTGAGGCAGCTGACACAAGGACCGTCGGCCTCATGAGCAAACAAGAAAACCAAATGAAACTTCACAGCAATCTCATCCACAACTTAGTGGACAAATGTGCAAACCCATTTCTTCATTTATTATGTGTCTAATATATATAGAGATGTTCTTCATTCTGACCGAATTTTCAGGGAGCAAGCTAGTGTAAGGCACCTGGAACCAATGGTGTATTGGAAATGGCCAACATGCAGAACGCGCTCCATCCTGAACGCTACCACAGCAGAATCACAGGATCATAGAATGGCCGGGGTAGACAAAGACCTTAAAGGCCATCTAGTTCTCTGACATGGGCGGGGACACCTTCTACTTGCTCAGGTTGCTCAGAGCCCCATCCAGCCTGGCCTTGAACACCAGGTTGGGGTGTCCATAACTTCTCCAGGCTGTCTGTGCCAGTGCTTCACCACCCTCACAGGGAAGAATTTCTTCCGAGTATCTAATTTCAACCTGCCCTCTTTCATTTTGAAGCTATTGCCCATTGTCCTGTCTCCAGAGTTCCTAATGAAGAGTCCCTCTCCTGCTTCCCTTCAGATATTGGAAGGTGTTGTGAGGTCTCCATGCAACCTTCTCTTCACCAGGCTAAACAGCCCTCATTCTCTCAGCCTGTGTGTCATGGCTTGACACTGGGACAATGCCAGTGCCCCCATGAGTATACTCTCTCCCTGGTTTCTGCTGTGAGATGTGACCAGGAATAAGCAAAGCAGGCTCCCACTTAGGGAAAAAAAAAATTATTAACTAAACTACAAGGGAAAGGAAAAAAAAAAAAAAAAAGAAACACACAAGGAAAATGAAAACTTCACAAATACATCTCCTCCTCCTCCTCCCCAAATTCCCAATACAATACATCCCCCAAATCATCGACTCTCGGTCCAGCACCACCCTTCAGAATACTCAATCCTCAGTTCATCAAGAGGACAAGGAGTCCTTCTTGTGCCAGTGGTGACCTATTCCTTTCATGTCCAGTGCTCTCACCACTGAACACAGACCAGAGCTGCTTCTAGGGTCGACTTTTAAGGATGCTTCATCCCACTGCAAAAAGGCACAGTCTCAATTTTGGGACATCTGTCCCCCCCATATTTTTCACCCCCTGGGGCCGAGGGGTACCCACACCGAACCCTCTTGGTCCTGAGGCATTGCCTCCCCCTAGAATGCAGTCCCTGTATCACAAGGAAACATGGCTCTGTCCATGGCTACACACAAAGAGTCCAGCATAAGCTACTCCATCATCTCTTCCACCTGCGTTCTTCTCTATTTCTCTCGTGGCCCATTTCCTCTTATCTCCTCTATATCTCTCTTCTCATTCAACTCCAGGAGGATTAGCATTTGTAAGGTTTCCATCATCCAAGAAAAGGGTTAAAAATCTGAGGCTCTGTCTGTCCAGAACTCCCATGGCTGCCCTGCCAGGCCCCTTCTTGCACTCCCCTCTTCTCCTTCTCGGCCGGCCAAGAACAGGCACCAGCTCTCTCTCTGTCTCTCCTGCGGTGGGGGGGGGGGGGGGGGGGGGGCTGCCCAATGCCTCTCAGTGCTCCTCCACCCTTCCATCCTGCAGGGGCCTTCACCTCCCTTCTGGCCAGGGACCCAGCCTACCTCACCGGGCTGGGTGGCTTCCCCTGCCCCGCCCAGCCCGCAGCCAGGCAGGGGAGATCTGAACCTTTCCCTGACCGGAACCCAAGAGAGCCTCCCAGGGGAGAGCCCTGCTTTTAACCCTGTGTTCTCAGAGGTGCATCCAATGTCCCAATGGCCACCTTAGGTGCCAATATTAAAATCTGAACATCCATTGGCCTAACCACAGCATCCCAGAAAACACATTTCCTGTCAAACCACCACACTGTGGGATATGCTCTTGTCCTGAATACTGAACTGCAGTATTGTCTGATGATTTTTTGAATCCTTTGAAGGCATTTTGAATTCTTTTTCAGCCTTAAATTAGACTAAATAGCTTTGATTTGTGGGTATTGAGCAACAGAAATCACTGCCCTGGCTTGCCTTTTTTACAGCTCCTTTCCGTGGGAGACTCGCTGCAAACGTCACAGCTGGTGAGACAGTGGGCACACCATCATTCTGAAAGAGCTTTGCACAGTAAACATAGAGGAGGATTAAATATTGAAATGCAGATGACAGGAGCTGCCCAATGGACTCTGCTGGTGGAAATCAAATACTAGTCTAGTATTTTGAATGCAAATAATTCCTCCCAATGAGGCCAGACAGGCTTGTTTGCCTTTGAATCTGAGCATGTGGACAGTAGTGGATGGTCTACAGGTTGAAAACAGTGTAGATACTTCTCCTTTTTTTCAATAGTGGCTCAGAAACTGAAAAGGCAGCTACAAAATGGTAAATACATCCCTACAGATTCAAAAATGGTTGTTCTTAATTTGCATCTCCACCATAACAACAAATTGTTAGAACTAAAATACAGATGGGAATTTTATAGCTTCTCAGAAATGAAGCAGGAATTGGCCAATGGGCCTTCTCAGAAATGAAGCAGGAATTGGCCAATGGGCCTTAGCAGTAGCTACAAGTTTTTCAGCATGAGGCATCTCAAAAGTGTTTTAACCGTACAGAACTTTTCTGTACTTTTGGCCTTTTATCTCAAGGATGAATCAAAAAAAAAAAAAAAAAAAAGGAAAAAAAACCCAAGAAAAATAAAAAAAGAACAAACCCTACGAAATATATATATATATATATATAACATGACTAAGATAATAAGCACAATCAGTAACATATATAGAAAAAGAACCCATGGTTTTTAACTTTCAACCTTGTCTTCTCAACACACTCTCGAAAATGGAATTGTTTCCCTATCTGCCTTGAAACATTTTGGAGCAAAAAACACTCTAAGGTCCTGATAGGTGTTTTGGTCAAAAATCCCTTCTTCTGGTTTTCTGTCCATAAGCAGAGTAATGGAGGGGAAAACTGGTAGCTGGCCAAAGGAGGTAGGAAGAGTGATCATCATCCACAACACTGGGGCTAAAGAAATTTCCACAGAAAATTACCTGCCTTATTACTTCTTCATGTGTTGGGTTGAAAGCTCAGAATCTGTTTCCATGTTTCCCATCCCTCGAATGTTCTATTTCACAGAATTCGAGCCCCTCAAACTTCAGTCCTGCCAGAACAGCCCGCCACGTGCTGTCATAGGGGATCTGCTGATGCCCACTGACTCTTACCAGTCTAGTGCTTGTCACTGTTGCAGATCAAGAACTACTGAATAGTTCTGATTAATGCTCTTAGAGTGGTTGAAAACAAGGAAAGAATGACTAGACATTTGTATGATCAAATCCCCTGATGGAATAAAAACATACCAGGACAACAAGCTTAATAAATGTATTCATTGTCATAAGAAGGGAGATGAAGGGTCCAAAAGATTACTTGCATACTTACTGTTCTAAATCCCTTGTTATCTGGTAAATTGCAAAGGATGCCCGGCTTTCACCAAAATGCAAATCAGATTAAAATGTGAAGCCTTACACTTTACTGGATAGAAAACTTCATCGTCCATTTTTAAATCTTAGAGAATGCGATGTTGTCCTGGTTTAGGGCAAATTTGGAGGAGAATTTCCAAATTAGGGCCCCTCCCCCCAACTGGTTCGGGAAGGATTCCTCAGAGAGAAGTGGAACGAACCTGTTCATTTAATAGGCACAGCACCCCCCAGCATGCAAAAGGAACAATTCTGGATGACAGCACTCTGAAAAAGATGACAAATTCAGAAAGTCTCTCTTGGGGGGGTGGTCACTTTGTTCTCAGTCCCTCCGGCACTGGGCCAGCTGCTGCAGGCCACAAGGTGCAAACTCTCGGTGTTTCCCAGGTCCCAGTCCGGAGCAGGTTCAAAATGGTCAGGAAGACCTGAAGGAGAAACGGTCCAGGAAGAAATTTGGACAGTTTAGCTAAACTAGCTAATGAGCAAAAGCAAGCAGAAGCGAAGCAAGCAAGAGTGAGAGAGAGCAAAGCCAAAAGCAAAAGCAGAAAAAGCAAAAGCTGCAGTCTCTGTGTCCCGCCAGGTTGATAAGAAAACCAAAACAAAACATTCCCTCTTCAGAGCCAGTCTTAAAGGTACAGAACATAATATCCAACATTCACAGAACACATGAATGGGGATACAAGCATCATAACGTCACCCTAGGACAGATGTATTTCCTATTAATACCTTAATATTAATAAGGTTTAGAGCTGGAATTCAGAGGGAAAAGAAAGCTATTTTGAATTCATTCTATTCAATCATCTTGTCTGGGCTGTCTCTTCCTGCTTTTCACTTCTGAAACTCTGTATGAAAGGCATAGAGTTCTGGATTAATTCTTTTCAGTTTCCCCTGTTATTCTTAACAGTTTCCCCTGTTATTCTTCTTTAAAGGCAAACCTGGAAAAATCCACACTTTCTTTCCCAACCACTTCTAAAATTCCATTGAGAAGCAAAAAACCCCATCAAACAACTAAATCTCTGCTCCAATTTGTAGGAAAAATCCCCATGCCATTAACTGCTTTCCTAACATTTTCTTTCTCTTGTATTAATATGGCAACCTTTTCTTGCTTTTATAGATTAGAACCAAATTCTTAAAGCTATAAGGAAACACAGGTTTACTGTAGCTGATTCTGAGATACAGTAGTCCAGCAAGGAGTTCAGACCTCAAAAGAAGAGTCTGTACAACAAGATTCAGCACAACGTTGAGACATATTAGCTATTTTTCAAGAAAAGCCGCCAAAATGAAACTGCTTAGACTTCTATACTATCATGGGTGCCTGCTTCCAGAACCTGACCTAAGTTGCTGGAAACTAGCTGCAATATTACTGCAAACAATGCTGTGAATGTAGGACATTGTTATTCTTCTCTTCCATTGAAAACCACAAGTGGAGTTGCGTCATTTTCTTAAAAATTCTCCATTTCCTTCCAAACTGCTAAAATAATGATAAATCAAGTGTTCTGTTCATACAGTTTAAATCTAATAATGTTCAAAATGAAAAAAAAAAAAATTCATTCAGATATGGTCTGCAATAATACAGCCGAGACAAGATGAACCAGTCTGGCCTACAAAATAAAGTGAAGCAGAATTTGGGAATTTGGAACACCTTACGATGTAATATTTAAAGAAAAAAAAGAAATAAAATGTAACCTACCCAAACTCAATCAGTGATGCACCGACAGAGAAAAAAGAACTAATTACTACTAATATTTCTTTCATTCTCAGACAAGAAGTTAAATGATCCTCTTGAATGCGCGGAAGATTGTTGCGAAAGACAGCAGCCTTCTTCTTTACAACATATTCTTCAGAACTCCAGGAGACAAATCATTAGAGCTATGAGGCTCTTTCTCTCTGTAAAACTTCCAGAGCATAGCCAAGATTATATTCCTTTAGAGATCCTCACCGCCCTGGGAGACTGGTGGATAGTCTACAGCTCCAGTACATCAGCCAGACGCTCTGCCTTATTTAGCATGGCTACTGCAGCAAGGACATCATCTCTACTGGCTTTCTATCCAAAATATATGCAAGGCACAACAAAGAATATAGCCAAAACACTGAGCACAGCTTATGGCCTTCAAAACAAAAATCTCACCATGGCAATACTGGATCTTCTGATCCAAACCATCAGGAAACATTTCTTTAGAGGCGAAAAAAGCTCCTGTTGATTGTACAAAAAATAGTGATGTAAACCAGAGTTGCATGACCCAATATTTCTATTGAACTGGAACTATTTTGATCAATATTATGGATCCATTTCTTTTCAGGGCATTTGGTAAAAAATGTAAAGTATAGTTTAAAAGGAATTATTGGATGCGTACTAAGTACTAGGGATTAGTTAAGGTGTTGGTTTTGCATGGCTTGGTTTTTGGTGGGGAGGGAAGAAGCCAGCCACAGAAGTGAATCTTTTGTGAAAAGCTCCTAGAAGCTTCCTCCATGCCTGGCAAAGTGAATCCCTGCTTGGCACTAAGAACAGACATGCTGCTAAGCCAATTAGACAAGCAGTAATATATTTAAGAAGGAAATCAAAACTGCAGCCAGTTAACTTTTAAGTTTGCTAATTTTTTGGTTGGCACCTCTTCTGGTTTGAAAGCAAAAGCAGCAAGAGATGCTGTCGCTGTTGCAGTGTGTGTTTTTGATTGCAATGCAGTTTGAGTAGTCAGTTTTATAATACTTCCGGTTTTGTGCTGTTGTAGCATATTTTATTATTAATGGATTGTTCCTTTCCCCCCGTGGTGTTAGTTTTTGCCCTAGTTGTCCATCTCCCCAAAGACCTGCCCTTTTGTTCCCTTTTCCTCCTCCCACTGAATGTCAATCCCTCCCCAAGCCTGCCCCTTTCTCTAGAAACTTCCCTATCAATTTTATAGTCTTCAAAACCCCATTGGTTTGTTTAAGTTATTCTCCTCCCCTGTAGTCCCCTATTGGTTTAAACATTGTATTCCCCGCCTTGTGGTCCACCCCCAGTTGCTCCCAGTGTGTTAAAGATTGTATCCTCCTCTGGGACCTCTCCCCATTTCTAAGTTGATGTATGCGTTTGAGTCAGTGTCTTTCTGTCCCTGACCCTCCAGGGAAGAAACTCCTTTGGAAAACATACAGAAGACCTCTCCCTGTTCCTTGTCCCTGCCCTCGGCGCAGTCCTATCCCCAATGCAGTCCACCTGTGCCATAGAGCAGCTGTGCCCTACAGCTGCACCCTGGATTCGACAGCTTTCTGGGGGCAGCCCACTCTGGCTGTTGGTGTCAGGAGCTAGTCGGTCTGAAGAAATCCAGCATGGCAGCAAGACTCCAAGTCAGAAATACAATTTATTAGGAAAAGGGGAAAAACCAAATACATGCAATAATACAAAAGAAAAAGCACGGACAGAATACGACCTGTCACCCTGCTAGTTAGGGTGGTGGCAGCAGTCCGGATGAAATGGTCTTGTTGAAGTGGTGATCCTGTAGAAACCATCTGGTAGCTCTTGTCCTCTGAAGACCAGTGGGTGAGGGTGGCCGTTCTTCTAGGAAGCCAGTGGAAAGACTGCTTGTGGTGTCCCAAAACTCAGATTCTATCCAGCTGGGGATGCTTAGCTCCTGCCCCCTGGGCAGAGCATCTTGCAATGGGCTCAAATTGTTCTGAGTCATGCAGTGGTTCCTTGATTACCCTTTAAACAGAAATGGCTCCTGGAGGGAGTCATCTCTGAGTCATGTGGCAAGACATGGATGGCCCCGTTAAGAGATAAGGAGATAAGGAAAAAACGATGCCCCTCCCGGTTTCAGCAGCTCTTGAGGTTGGGAGCAGAATACATTTTTATATTGTAGCCTAGGACAATACAGGATGAATGCTTTTGCATTTGCAGGAGGTTTGTGTGGATTTGAAAAGCATCCTTATAGCAGAGGCACAAAAGTATTCTCATACCCTTTTAAATCATCTTCAAACCAAGCAATTCTCACAAGAAGGTAACGCATGAATGACTTGCAAGTGAGTTGAAGAAACACGGCAAAGATAAGTAGTGTTCAACTGCAGAGAATCGTTTAGGGACACCATACCTTTATATACCTTTATATTTTAAATCAGGAAGCATGGATGGACCGTTTTTTTCCCCTTAGTTGACTACAGAACCAGCGGTCCCTTGCGGGAGGGTGTTTGGATTCAAGATGACACTGGCAGCTAAGAGCATGGCTACATAGAAGGTGCTACTTTTAGACCAGAACATTCAACTACTTAAAGGCAGATAGGAGAATAGCTGACTAGTGACAGCTCTGAGCAGAAGAGCCTGTGGCTTATCCTGTGGGAACAATAGTAAGACATTTCAATTGAAAAACCCCATTCATTTCCAAGGACCAAACATCAGTAAAAATAAAAGGTCAAGTAAAGACACCCTAGTGCTCTTCTTATCAGAAGCATGTTCCTCCATATGAGAGCATTTAGGAAAGGACAGTCCATTCATAAAGAAAGGTGTGCCAGTTAGAAAACCTGTAGAACAATACAAGACAAACTCACACAATATACATCCTCAAATGCAAAATGAAGAAATAATCATTTCAAGCTTCCGTGGAATTAATTGCATTTTATTTGTTCTTTTCATTTCAGCTGCTATCAAGTTATTTTTTAAGACTGAATTTTATGAATTCAGCAAAGCTCTCTTTTTGAATGTCTGCATACCCCTATAAAACACTGAGGTGACAAAGAGAACGGCAGTGGAAGGAAACCTGGTCCACCTCCCCCTCCTTGAAGCTTTAGGCCAGCGAGTGATTAGAATTTAGTCACTTCATTTGCTTTACCAAGAGAGAATGTTTTCTAGCCTTTATCTTTCCTTTTGGAGCTGATTCACTTTGTAGTCATAAATTCTTGACTCAGTTGGTGAGAAACAATGGCATTACAGCCGTGGATGTTAAAGTGCACTGATGGGAAATGAAGTTTTCATCTTCAGGTCCTTGCTTCAGTAAATCTTCCAAATTCATCAGAAAGAAAGTTCCCAGACCAGTAATCCCCACTCAGATGACCTAATTCAAATAGTCTGTAGGCATAAGAGGCATCAAGCAGGTGCTGTCATCTGTTAGGGGAATACCCAGCCAGTACATGATTGTCTAGTTAGGCGGCAACAATTTTGGAAATAATTTAGTTTTTTTGTATTGCAAGTGAATGGTCAATACATTTTATTAGTGGATACGGGTAAAAGAATGTCTTCTGCATCCTTTCAGAGGGGAAGCTTCCCTAGATCTAAAGCTGCTCAGCTCCACGATAGGATGCTTTGTCTGAAAAGGGAACTCAAGTCTTTGTCCTTTTGGATTGCTTCCATAGTTTTTCACTCACTCTTCAGGTACCTGTTAATACGTTCTCTTATCCCTTGCAAACTTTTATGGGCATAGTCACTGAATTGGTACGTATTCCATGAAGTCCACAGGCCCTGTTGAGATGCAGCCACAGGTCTCAAGGGTGTTAGCAGATGTTATTCTGAGGCCACTCCTAATGATGTTTGATGGATCATAGTGACTGAGGAAAGTGCCCAAAGACTGGATGAAAGCAAATGTCACCCATCTTGGAAAAAGGCAACTAGGAGGACTTGGAAAAGTACAAGCCAGCCAGCCAGCGTCATTTTTATCCCCAGGAAGTTGATGGAGCAGCTATTGCTGGAAAGCATTGCCAGGCACATGAAGGAGGACAAAATAACATAGTCAGCATGGATTTACCAGGGGAACTTCATGCTGAACAACTTTTTAAACTCCTCTGATGAATCAACTTGCCCGGTAGATGAAGGGAATATTGTCTGCCTGGGCTTCAGGAAGGTTTTTGACATTTCTCTAGGTGGCAGCACACATACATCCCAGAAGGAATAGTGCAAAGAGGAGGGAACCAGTGTCTTTTCAAGGATGCTCAGTGAAAAGACAAGAGGCAGTAGGCACACACTGAAATACAGGAGATTGCCTCTGCACATCAGCAAATGATTTTTTACTGTGAGGGCGACTGAACCACGGCACAGACTGCCCAGAAAGATTGTGGAGCCTGGATCTTTGAAGACATGAAAAGTACACCCAGATATAATCCTGGGCAAGAGGCTCTAGGTAGCCTGGTTTAAGCAGGGGGGTTGGACCTGGTGAGCCCCACTGACGCCTTCCACTCTCGTTCATTCTGTGCTAGTGAATTCTCTTAGAGATGCATTTCAAGCACTGGCATGACAAAGATCTGTGCAGAGAGAGATCCAAATGGACATGGGATCTAAGTTCCTTAAGTAGTGCTCAAGAAGAATGCAAAACTCTGGGATAAGTGTCTCTTCCATAACTGAATCCCTTTCATGGGAAAATTCCCCAGCTATAGAAAGATCTTCTGATAGGCATGCTTAAGACTGACACTGGCTGAGCAAATTTCTCCCTATGTGTGTTTAAGACCAGTTAGGATCTTCACCAATAGTGTTGTCAACATAGTCACAGAATGTATATTGTTAAGAAGGGACAACTTACATCAGAATGGCAAATATTGGTCCACAAAATGTATTAATGTATGGGAACTATCTACTTGGGTTGAAAATAAAAAGAAAGAGTTAGTCTTTATTTATCAATTTCATCCCAATATTGATAAGGTAAGAAAAAGACCTTAGTCCTTAACCTTCTTAACTCAAACAAAGATTTTTAAAAATTCCTTGTAAAAAATGTATCCTAATTATCAGACTATGAAACAATTTTAGTTGGGAAAAAAGTTCCAAAATTGTGTAGATAGTGGTAAAGAAGCCAAGAAAATAGGTAAGAAACAAAAAGAGAGCAAAAGAGTCAGCTTCAGTCTGCAAGCTCGTTCTAGAAGTAATCTGCTAGAAAAAGGAACCCCCAGTTGAATTTCCAATGTATTCATGCACTTGATTCAGTAACTAGTCAATGTAAAAACCAATCCTTTTGTACGACTTCTCCCAGCAACAAAAACTCCAGCAGCTTGACACCACCATCATGCCTGTCCCAGATGTACTTTAAAAGAAATTATCCTTTCTTGAAACTCTGTTTGCATAAAAGTTGCAAGACATTGGAGGGATTCTCCACATTCTCATTTCTCCGTGTGGCTTGAAAGTATATTTGATAAAATATGCAACAAAGCATATGATTTATAAGGTAGGGTAAAATGGATGATTTGGGAATTGATCTCTTGTTGATATTAAACTTCATATCCACTCTCTGTGAAGTTTCTAAAACAAATGATGGAGCTGAGGCATGAATCTGCCACAACAAGTGTTAAGCAAACATACACACTCCCCTTCACATGCCCCCCTTCCACACACACCTAGGCCCACGCAGAGGTCAGCATAGCAGATGATGAACACCTTGGAAAAGACCGAAATGCTAAATACCTCTCTTTGTGGGCAAAATAGCTGGTGCAACAATTCAAATATCTGGTGTAAAAATTCTGTTTAATATCTACTTCCTATTTAAAACACAGCTTTTCATTTAATTATATGTAGGGAATATTTTCATATTATTTGTTTCTTTACAATTACTTCATTCTCATGTGTTGTATGTCTAGGAATATTTTCTTCTAAAGATAGAAAAAAATAGATAATATCTTTTCAGAAGAAAACATTGGTTTATACAATTTTAAACCATCATGATATGGAAGAATTCTTTTGTCCCTCACTAAGGTGGAAGAACTATTTGGATCACAGATCATTTACAATGAAATACTTTACCTTTTTAAGATGCTTTCAGTCAATTTTATATCCTCATTGCTTATTCATTGTAAACAGTAATTTTTCAGTGAAGGGAAAGTGTGTGGTATATCTGCATTATGTTCAAACCCAATTCCTACTAAAGGCCGGGCTGAACCCCAGTAAATAATGTCCTGAATGATATTTTGCCGCCTTCTTTGGCACTTCATGAAATCCTAACATGAGGAAGTGTGGAAATACAGAGATTTTGTCCCATGTAGAAACCCATCCCATGTATTTTATGCTGTAATTCTTCTCTCTTTTAAAATTTGCTATCTTCTGCATAGTTTTCATTAACCTGTTACAGTAGTGAAAATCACAGATCAAGGTAATTTTGTAACACTTTGATTTTACCCCAAGAGCTGAGGGAAAACTTGCTCCTATACTTCAATCTGAGTTTCTTCTAGATTCAAACTTTGTTTCTCTACCATCAAGAGTCTCCTGTGTTGCTGCTCAAAGCCCCATCCAACCTGACCTTGAATACTTTCAGGGATGGGACACCCACTACTTCTCTGGGCAACCTGTTCCAGTGTTCCATCACCCCCACAGTAAAAAATGTCTTCCTTTCATCTAATATGTGTCAGAAGTATTAAATCTAGGCATATAAACTTTGAGGAAAGGTTTGAAATTCTTTTGATTTGAATCACATTTTATATGAATACTGACTTACAGGTGACTAAAATATGTTGATGGGCATTTGAGCTGACACTTTTTGAAAAGGTGCATGGAATTTAAAATTAAAACCAGCACCATTAAAAGCTTTGTGCCGTTTTCTTTTTCCTCTGGTATTCAAAATTGCATATATCAAATATCTGTGCTTCATACAAAGCTCTTAGACACTCTCAGAAAAAAGCTTTTCTTTCAGACTAAGTTGCAGTTTACGTAGAACACTAGTACTAGTGAAGGTTTTTCTGGGCATAGGGGGAACACCTTCTCATTGGATTTGTGTGCAGAATGCATTTTATCCAAACTGGAAAATTGATCCCAGCTGTGTTCTAGTCATCATTCTTACTGCATCAGGCCTGAAGATTCTGTGAAAAGTAGCCTGTGGTCCTTGAACATAGCTCATGTGAAACAGATGAGAGGCGATGGAGAAGTTGAGGGAGAGAATAAAGAGCATATGGCCCAGTACAGACTAACAATTGTTTGGCACCCTTTAAAGGCTGTGTTTGACAAGCAGGGCTGAAGCAGGTCTGCAAAATATCCGGGAGATCAAAATCCATTGAAGCAAATTGCCCTGGCCAGTCACCTTGCTGCCGATAATTCCCTCTCCATACCAGCTGATCAGGCCTAACAATGCTGCTGCAGAAGTATTGTGAAAAAGGTAGGCATATTTTCACAGATGCAGGGGAAAATCCCCTTGGATGATGGTTCCAAGGGATTACTTGATGGAGCAAGTTATGTACCCTTATCTACCGTGCAATATCTAAGTTGGTGAGTTCACTATCTGTCAGCATCACTTTAGAAAATAAATGTTTGATGCACAAAAAAATATTTCATATGTCCTGTCTACCTGCTTCATTTCAACCAATGAATAGGCTACGTTCCATCAGCAAAGGGTTTATGATCCTATGTTTCTTTAAACTGTGGTAATTCTTTATTTTTTTCTAAATCAGACACTGTCTATTCATAAGATTCAGATGTCCATGGCAGGAGTGTAATTAAATTCACATGTTAAAAAATAACCTTCTTCTTGTTATCTTTTTATTAAATTACTGACATGTAACATCAGTCTGAGAGCTGAAGAAAACCCCTTCATTTGCTGTTTGCCAAGTATCATCTATGTGATACAAATTCTGCTTGAGAAATCACACCCGTACATTGCCATGTAGCACTACTAGTAATGCTTTCACAACCTTTTCTTCATCATTAGGTCTTTTGGTGAAGTGAATGATTAGAACATAAGCAAGGGCATTTGTTCAAGATGCTCCAGAAAGAGCTGTGGTCTGTTCTCTTCTTTGCTGCCTATGTTAGCACTGAGCTGCAAAAAATGAAAGATTACTAGGAAAAGTGTTACTTTCAGTCTAAACTTGTAAATGATGTTTGGAATACCCTGTTAAATGACAAGGTGCTCTTTTAAAATATGGCATCTTAAGAGAAAATGTCAGCTTTAAAAAGGTTTTGAGACAGTTGCTTCTGGAAAAAAAAAAAAACCAACAAAAGAATTGGAGGCATCTAAGGTCTTTAGGCATACTATTTTGAAGATTGATTCAAACCACAGTTTATTCATATAGGAAGAGCAGAGGACCATAGATGCAACCCATTTGAAAATGGATTTCTATATGTTTCTGGTTGGGATTACCAGACATCATTTCTTGTGAAGTCGAGGGACTGCAGTTAGCACTCCAGTAATTTCCTTCCCTGAAATTCAACTGCATTTGCTCCTTTTTCCAGAGTCCCCATTTATTAGTGAAGGTATGCTCTATCTATGCATTAGAATATTCCATTAGAGTGTGTGACTCATACTTGCTAGTTAAAATTAGCTGGAACGGAATGGATAGTTACAGTTGCTTGTATACAATAGTCTTATTTTGGCAAGTTTTCTTTAGACAATGTTGAAGCAGCACTAGCAAATAGGAAGTACAGCTTGCAGCAGGGAAGGACACTCTTCTGCTTTCTCAAGTTTCCTGTAGTTAAATAGACGCCAAAAGGCTTTTCCTAGTACTACTACTGTCTTGTAGGAATACTTGATCTAATCCTATCTTTGATCAAATTACGAATGGGTTACTTTTCTACAAGGCAGAACATTTTTCTTTTAATAATATGTATTTTGTAAGGTGGAAACATGAACTTGTGCACCAGTCACGTGGAATGTACTCCTTATTAAGTTTCACAACCTTCTTTAGAAAATATTGACTGTGTGTAACTTCAAAAGAAGAATTCTGGGCATCTTCATTCTATTGATGTAATTGTTTTTCTGCCATGCTGGTATTGTTTTCTATCATTTTTACCAACAGAAATATTTTTCCCTGACACCTATGGAAAAGACCTATGTTTACTCAACAGTGCGGCATCAGTACATTGTTTAGAATGATTTCAACATGGTCCCAAACATATCGGACTTCTAGACAGCAGAGGTTAGCAACAGGGAATGGGAATAACTTCTGAACCGTTTCAGTAGATTTCCCAGGAAGGGAAAATTGCTTTCTGCCACTGCAAATTTTCCCAGAGATTTTGTCTGGTTAAGAGTTGCATCAAAAGAGTATTTTTGCACAAACCTTGGGGCAAGCTCTGTCTCCGATTTACTAGTGAATGCAAAGAGGGTGAAAGTGCTGCTTCAAAGCCCTCTGTGTGCTTTCTGTACCAAGAGGGGGGGTGACCCCAGAAATAAGTTTTGATCTCTCTTCAGAACACAAGGCATGTCATCACCTCATTCATCTTCTTCTGGGACTCATAGCATCTTAAGACTAAGAAGCTCTCTTGCTTGCTGAAGTGCGTTCAGCAAAAAAACCTTGTCTCATCAGCAAATTTGAACACAACTACAGTCGAGTCAATTCCAATGCTGGCAGGGCAATACTCTACCCCACTAGTAACACGCCACTATTAGAAGACTGTGTAAAACTATTTTTGTACAAAGTAATCGGAGGGAAAAATAGAATTGGGAAGAACTGCACATTGTTCTGGAAAAAAGTCTCCTGCCTCAGTCTTACAGACATCATTTGCTGGTATCATTTTTAATAGTTGGGGCTTTTTAAATTTTGTAGAAGAAAAAATATTACTGCACCTTTATGTTTCCTTAATAGAAGTACAGCCATTTCTTAATAGATTAGAAGTAAGCCATTTGAATATGTACAAATGGTCTTTTCAAATACATATGCTATAGCACACTGTGAAAGTAATCTAAAGGTTTAAAAAGATTTTGGAAGAAAGTAAGTCTAAGGTGATAGAAGAAGAAGAAGAAGAAAACAGCAGTTTTCTTCTGGTGAAAAAAAAACAAACGGAGGACCTTGTACAGTGGAGATGTATTATTTGACTTCCTGAAAAACTGAGTAGATTTGCTATTGCCAATGGTTTTCATTAGGAAGGAAGAGATTCCTTTGGCAAAAAAACCCCTTCAAATTGACTTGACAAAAATGTTATGACACTTAACTTCACCAATCCTGAAGAAAAATTCTCATCACTTGATCTGGAAATCATGATGGTAATGGAGACAAGGATGTCTAAGCCATGCCATCAGGAACATAAAAAAGCATTAGAATGCAGGTAAGACTGAGCTCCTGAACTAGTGTGAAGAGAATGCAACAAAGACATTTTCCTTTAAGAGTCTTCAGGATGGAAGGCAGAGCAAATTTTTTCACGGGAAGTATTTCTGAATAGAATGAATCTTCAAAATAACATTGTTTTCCAAAACCTGTTTACAGTATCTCTTACCATGATACACAGTTCCTATGAATAGAAAAAGCAAAGCACTTTTTTTCCAAACTGTTGTGCACTCTTAAGCAATCTACAATAAAAATAGTATTTTTTCATGCTGGGAATGATGTTAATTACAAAAAAAGCCTTGTAGCACACTTGGCACTGTAGTCTCTTGATTAGCATAGCTTTTTATTCATCAAACACGTTTCACATTGACTATTTTTCTCTTTTAAATAACGGCGTCTTTGTACTTATGCAGCATCCATGAAGAATTTCTTGGGTGTTATTTTGTACCTGATCCTAAATGGCAGGTTCTGCATTCTGCCATCTGTCTAGCTTTGCCATTTGATGCAGCTTCTGAGAGGTATTTTCAGAATCGAGGACTACTTGCAAGAATGATGCTAAATCCATGCATTTTACTCCTTGGTTAATGCAAAACTATTTTTCCTTTACAGATCAATGAGAACAGGAAAATAATGATGGTGAGTTCAATCCTTAGAGTAATACAAAGAGGACTATTATCATCATTAGAAACCAAGCAAGGTGTATTTATTGCACATGCAGTATACTCACTAATGCAAATTACCCTGTAAATTCAAAAGGAATCTGTATCATAGGAGTGGATGGAATGTTTCTATTGATATTTTGCTTAAAGCAGAAAATTAATTCTTTTGACAGCCAACTCATGATTGCAAGCTCACTTTCAACTACAGCTTTCAAACAGATGAAACGTGTCTGTTTCTAAAACGATACAGTACAGTACACAATAGCAAGTCAGGTCATAGACATTCAAAAGAAAAAAACAGATCAAAGGACACATTCATTCCCATCTACAAGCCCTCAAGAGTGTACAGGTCAAATGTCCCCAGAAAACTAGGCTGGTGGCGCAAATTCTCTATGTTGGCACCAGCAGAAGCAGCTGCTATCTTTATAGGATGCAATCTTGCTTACATCACCCTTCAGAGCAATCTTCTGTACCCCTGCCCAATACACCTTCTGCTCTATTCCTTGGACTTCACATTTGCATTTCTACAGAGTCCTGTCCTGCAAACTGACTCAAAGTTCAGGTAATAGATTTCCAAGATTTAGAAATGTTGTGTGAGGTTTATTTATTTCATATTTCCTTCCATCTAAGCAAACTGTAACTTTCGGAAGTGAAATATTTCGAGTATGTCACGTGTATTTTAATGTTAGCTCTGCTTCACATTCAAACTTCTCACAGACCCCTGTGATGCCTTGCTGCAAAAATATATAGCTGCCAAGAGTGGTTGTGGGAAGTTAGAATTGCCAGAAAACCATACAAACAATCTAACAATAGAGCCTTGGATTTCTGAATATAATTGCACCATGTAAAGTCAAAATATAATATTTAAATGATTTTATATAATGATGAGTGTGGGCTAGAGAGAATCCAGATAGAATTTTATTTTTTTAAACAGTTCCGGGAAAAACATGGCCTTGACTTGGAAGTATAGCACGAAATATTTTTATACAGCATGAGTTCTCATTACCTAATCATATGATTTGTAGACCTGAATTGGAAACCAGGAAATAAACAAAGAAAAATATTCAAGCTATAAAAGATGGGAGTTTAAAATTTTCTTTGTATTTCTGATTAAAGCTATTAGGTAGCTAAATGGTCACCCATGATTTTAAAAAGCATCTGGACATTAAAAATAGGTAAATTTCTGCGGGACTTGGATGTCAGCTATTCCTGAAAAGCTTTATTTCACCGCTTTCCAACCCTGAATCAATCCACTTAAACGCAGCTGTATTTCAGATGCTCAGTGGAACTGTCCATGTAATGCATATAGTTGACAAATAGTCTGCAGAAAAAGCTAGATCCATTTGAAGATCTTTTTCTGTAAATGGTATTCACGTTATTTGTACAAACACACAGATGGGATTTCTGCTGTCTTCTTCAGGCTACTTCCTCCAGAGAGCTCTCCATCAAATCTCTCTAGTTCTACTCTTCTGGTGATCCAAAGTCAGCACTGGGATGGTCCAAGTGCATGAATTACTGTCTGCTAGAGGTGCACCCCGAGGGCTTCTGTGTGCAGCATCACGTGAGCCCTACTAATGTCACCCTGTTGGTATAAACTGAGCTAGCTGGACCTTAAGGGACAAGATTGTGCACTGATATTGTAATAGAAATTAGGTACTAAGAAGGAGGCTGGAAGATTTAAATATTTCTGCCTCCAGCTTAAGCAACACTAAATCTTGGTCTTTATCTGAAAAACTAGGTGAATTAGCCTATTTGGCATTCCTATGCCAAAAATGTCAGTAATACAACAAGAACCGTCAAAAGAGTAACAATTCCAATCATTACTTTGTAAAAATAATTCATTGGAAGAAGTCGGGAAGAAGGATGAAACATGCCAATATCCTACCCTGAGAATCATTCTGTTGATTTGCACAGGTTTCTTATTATATACCCATCTAATGCATTGGACATGCATGCTTGTGATGACACAAATACTTGCAAAGCTTACCAGATAAACCATGTTCTCTTCAGACAGCAAAACATTGCTTGATGGTTGTGTTTGCTAATTACATTTAGACTCAATGTTCTTAAAGGTCTTTTCCAACCAAAGTGATTCCATCATTCTCTAAATCGCAGATCCTGCTTGTCTTGGTTTAGGGCAAATTTGGCAGCAATCCTCAAGAAGGGGTGATTTATTAAAAATATTGATCTAGTACTGATATCCAACTGTGACGGACCAAGGCTCTCTAACAGTTCAAAATTAGAAAGTGTATGTTTATTGCAACGCTGGGCAGCGTGCGGGATAGCTCCCAAATACACACTGTGATTTAGAGGTGATAACAGAGTCTTTTTATCTATACAAGTATTGAATACCCAAAAGACAAATACATATTCATAATTTAGGTACATCCCATCATTCCTCACTTTGTATGGTAATTAGTTCAAAAGCTATTAAGCACACGTAGTTTGTTCCTCAAAATGAATCGGTGGTCCCTTTCATGGGGAGGGGTTCCAAAATGAGGAAATAAATGAAGTCTTCCTGGTTCTGAACTTTCTACATTTTCAATGCAAATATGACAAATGAACCCATTGGTAGAACTCCCATTCCCCATCTTCAATTGGTTTCAGAACAGAGGTGGCCTACAATTGTCTTATGTTCCTAAAAGCTATTTATGAGTTTCTATATTCTTCATGATAAACCCAGCTAAGCAAACATGATGTTGACAAGCAATCAATTATTAGTTAACTACTAACTCTTAACTTCAACAAGGCCTACCTATTTATTTTGATAAACTCTAATAAGGCTTATCTCTAACTAAAACCTCAGCTCCTCTAAAATCCCTAAATTTCTTTAAAGTTTATGTCTCAGGGGGCCCCCCCCAGAAAGCCCACCTACACGGCCCCTCCCCTCAACTGGTCTGGGAAACATTTCCTCTGAGAGAAGTGGAAAAAATCTGTTTATTTACCAGGGAAAGCACCCCCCAGCACAAAAAATGAACAATACCAGATGACAAAACTCAATCGCCGCTCTGAAGAGACAACAAATTCAGAAAGTCTCTCCTGTGGATGCTTGCTCTGTTATCAATCCCTCCGGCACTAGGAAAGGCTGCTGCCCAGAGTAGGCCCCCATAGGCCACAAAGTGCAAGCTCTCAGTGCTCTCCAGGTCCCAGTCTGGAGCAGGTTTGAACAGTTCCAAGAAAAGGGAAAGAAAAAAGACAGTCCAGGGAAAACTCTGCCTCAGCCAGCTAAACCAACTGAAAAGCAAAGAACACTCTGTTCTGCTCCATCAGTGCCCAGACAACACAGTGCAGCACAGAATGTGGAGCAGTGTTGCTTTTAGAAGAGTGAGTGCAGCCTGTGATAACAAACTCCGTACTTCTTCTTCTCCCCACCTTTGCTCTCAGAAGCAGTCTTGAAGGCAGAGAATATAATATCCAGCATTAACAGAACAGATGGCTGGGGATACAACATCATAAAGTCACCCTAGGACACTGCTCTACTGAGATATGTCACCAGACTATGCTAAGACAAAGTTTTGGAACTGCTAATTAAAATTCTACTATCACAGTGAAGCTGAGGAGGAAACACAGCTCACTCCAGTTACCTTGTGGCATGCCAATACTTCCTTTCAATCACAATGGTTTTCGTCTTTAAGTCCGTGACATCACAGGCATAATTCAATATCTTTTGGGCAGGAAGGAAGATATTCTTCTTCTCATTATACTGATGGGTAAGCTGAAATGCAAAGCAGTTAATTCAAAGTGAAACAGCGATAAAGTCAATAGTAAAACTCACCACAGTTTTGTTTACCAACCCAAGTCCTTACGATCCCAAAATACAAGAACAGCTGTAAAAGCCTTGTGGTTTCTTAATTTTTTCCTATACCTACATGGGAGGGTAAGGGATAAATGATCCCAAACAATGGTAATCCACAACAAAGCATTCTTGACATCATATTCAGCTTTTGCATAGCGAGCTCTTCACCTGATCAAGTTATTCCATTGCAATAGTTTGGGGAGTATCTTAGAGGGCTGCCTGTTGTTGGTTTAAACCATCTTGATCATTCAGGAACCCAGTAGCAATGAGAAAGTTCAAAATAAGATAGTGCTACACATTGATTTTCCTATATGACAGACATATTTCTACAAGACAGAAGGCTGACCTAATGCTTCCCTACAACATGGCTGAAGTGGCATCCTGTTCCCCATAGGTTTTTCAGTTTAATTTTAGCAGCTTTCTTACTAGATTAATGAGCTGAACTAACTCAAAAAGGAATCAGATAAGTGCCAGAGCTTTAAAACAAACAACAACAACAACAACAACAAAAAAGATGCAAAATGGTGATTTGTGGGTGCGTTTGAAAACAGAAATTTTTTTGTATTTTTCATAGAGACATGGCATTCTCTAGAATGATATTGCTCCAACGGTTTGAGTTTGGTTTTCTTTTTCCCCCTCAATTGTAAATGTTATGCATTCTTTTTGGCCATTTCAGTAAATAGATTTTCTGATACGTGTGAAAGACAGTCTAAAGTTCCCCTCATTTGCCTCACGACCATTCCCAGGACAGACCCTGGGACCCTAAAGACACCGATGGGAATTCTGGCCTGCCAGTAATGGATGAACACCAAAAATCCTGAGGCCCCTGAGCAGAATTCTGGCCTGCCAAGTGATTGTTCACAGCTGTGTCTTCAGTGACTGCTTCTAGCAGGGCCTGCCAAAGGGCGACCCGGCCTATATGCTTGCACCTGCTTCACGACAATAGACCAGGAATTTTCCCACCTCTTGGCCAGATGAACTTGCTGGGGCAACTTGGTAGCCCCCCCATGGAAAATCCTTCATCTCCACTACCAGCGTGAGGCACCGAGGTTGAAGCCCCCCTACCAAGGACTGAGACTGAGACACCTGTAATTCTGATGCAGGGGTGCTGGCCTGACTGAAGCAGGATGCCTGCTGAGTGTTGCCTACAGATGTGTTCACCGGACCTAGACTGGTTTCCCCCAGAAAGCAGTCCTGAAACAGTGGGTCCCACTCACTGCTGATACTGACTTATCCTGCTGAGAACATGGACTGTCTGTACCCGTCTTCAATATCTTTTTCCCCCTCAGCAATTTCAATAGACTTCTTCTTCTTCTTGATTGTATCTCAGCCATTTCAAGATTCTGTTTCCCCCCTCAGCAATGGACTATAATAGAACCTTGAGTTAACCAGGACTTTGAGATCTTCCCAACGTGACTAGGCAAACTCTATCAGCTGGACTAAGAGGACTTAGTCTCTCCATGTTTGGTAGCTATACTCCTCTCTCTTTCTCCCCCTCTTTTTTATTCTTTTCCTCTCCCTGATTCCTTTCAGGCATTTGCTGTGGTCATTCTATAAAGGTGCATTTGTTTGGATTGATACTGCAATCCCCTTTCCAGGTTGTCTGTTGCACTCCGAGATCAGTTAACCAACCAACCAGTTAACCAACCCCTTGGTATCAGCGGATCGTGACAATACCTTCTTTCAAGCTGACATTGGTTCTAGTCCATATAAGCACACTGGTAGGTAAAAGTAGACTCTAAAAGATAACATTCAAAATGTATTTCCCTTGTCTTCCCATTAAAGCAAGTGAAGAAAGCAGACAGGAGATCTTCAGATAACATGCTATGCAAATTGAAAAGATTCTGTCCTTATTTGAAGCAACTGAGAAACTCACACAATGAAATACAGTTCAGACAGATCGAAGGGTCACAGATGATGTCAAATCTGTACTTTCAATGTTTGAATGAAGCAAGATTTCTTGAAGTACAATCCTATAAAATGAAGGTGAGTTTGCAGAAGCAATTGAACTGGGTCTGTTTTATAAACACAATGTTTTCTAAGTAACTGAGGATTCAGGAAGGCAACCTTGGAATTTAAAGGATTTAGAAAGATACAAATACCAAGACTGGCAGTTCATTAGCTTTAACAGTCTCTTCAAATAAGATCTATTTTTAACTTCTTCTTGTAGTAGGTCTGAAGACATTAGGAATGATGCAATAAAACAAAACAAACAACAAACCAAAACAAAACCAAAACAGCTTTCTCAAAAAGCTTGGAGAAACCAGAGAAATTATGATTTTTAGGGGTTAAGTAGTCCTTTAAAAGTTGTCTCTGGGAAAAGAGATAAAAAACCACTAATTGACTGTGGAGTATATTCCAAACCTGTCCTGAAGCATGTAAGGGACAAGAGCCTGTAATAAAACTACTATGCTGGGTTCATCTGTTAAAAGCATTCCAGAATGGTTGAAATTATCAATCACATAATGTGGGATTAAAAAAAAAAAAAAAAAAAAAAAGAAAAAAAGAAAAAGAAAAAAGAAGAAAGCATAGAGAAAAAAATATTTTGAACATGTTTTCCCATTCCCAGATGGCATAACAGCTTTATTTCATTTTGTTCCTAAGACTGATTAGTAGCTTATGAAGTGTTTTACAATTGAGAGTGAGAGTGTTCACACTAACCATACAATTTGGATGGATCTCTTTTACTTTGCACAGCAGCAGATACGGTTTAGCACTCCACAGTTCAGTCCCCGAAAGTGAATGGGTGTGGCAGATTTAACCTAACTGGCCAGTCCACCAGAATGCTTAATTATCTTGGAAAATGCTTTGCTCTGTCTCATTATCTGGACATGTCTCTCTAGCTCCGCTTTGAGCTCCTTGATCTTTCATCTACAGGATGAGATCCAATTTAGCTTAGCAAGGACATAGCCTTTCAAAACCACATCTTTTATCTTCTGCATTCATACAAGTACATTTCTACTGCAGGGAACCCTGTGGAAGATCCTAGTTGTTTTGTTTCTCAGATAGTTGTTGCATAAAAGAGCTCTTCTTTTAATTTTTTCCCTGCTAAAGTATAGGCTCTGTACTTAACTGATTGTGATGCTAACTCATTATCATCTATTCTTCAGTCGTACAGAGTAGGCAGCAAAGTTTTCTTCTGAAGACATTCATTTAATGAGAAATGCTGAAGGTCTGACTTTAGTTGCAAAGGTCACCGATTGACCGGTTGCAAAATTGTTAAGTCTAGTAAGAGCAGGAAAAGTGTGCTGTTGCTGTGCCTGTAAATGTCGTGTCAGCTGCTGTTGGGATAAAAAGCATGAGCATAAGAAAAGATATCTGCATGGATAGAAAAGAAATTTGTTGTGATTTCTGCACAAGAGGAAGTATGAAGCACTTATTTCAGTGGCTAAGACAGTATCATCATTGGGCCAGTTCTCTTCAACATCTTTTGAACAACCTGGACACAGCACTTGAAGGAATATTAAGACAGTTTGCCAAAGACACTAAATTGGGAGGAGCTGTGAACTAACTCCCTTGAGGGCACAGAGACCTTGCAGAGAGATCTTGCCAAATAGGAGAGATGGGCAATTCTTGCTGGCCGGGAGTCTATGCACAAATCACAAAAGGGGCGGGACTGCTGGGGACGGCGTCTCAAGCTGGTTTTTTTCCAGCATCAGTCTCATGACATGGTGATGACAATGGGAAGCTGCCAGCAGCTCACGTCCCCAGCAGCAGACAAAGAACTTAATGTTACAACTTACTTGAAAAGTTTTTTGACCAATCACACAAAGCAAAAGCATATTGACAGTACTTCTGTCCAATCACTATAAAGACATGTACCTGGGCTTAGAACGATGCTCGCTTCTTTCGAATAAAAGACCTGCTTGTAAGCCTTAAGATACAACGCACAGAGCTCCATTATTAAGCTTAGAACTACCTAACATCGCACTAGATATACTTTGCTGTAGCTTAGGGAGTTATTCTAGACAAGCATTAATACACAGACCATTGTTCCATTTGTCCTTACTTTTCTACTTCTCATCTAATTTTTCTGCTGACAAACCTTATGACTACTGCTTAGCTCCAATGACAGTTCTGCTGTCTCTGAGGCCTTCCTTTTGCAGCTTTCCCAAACCCCTCTGTTTTTGAGGATTCCCACAGGCAATCACCAACCAGATGGAGTGGAACAAGGGCAAGTGCTGGATTCAGCACCTGCAACAGGGCAATCCTGGTGGGTGTATAGACTGGGGAGGGAGCAAGAGGCTGGGAGAAGCACTGCAGAAAGGGACCCAGGCTCCTGGCCAATGGCAAGCTGAATGTGCATCAGCAGTGCCCTGGCAGCCAGGAGGGCCAAGCCTGTCCTGGGGTGCATCAGGCACAGTATCACCAGCTGGGCAAGGAAGGGGATTGTCTTGCTCTGCTCTGCTCTGCTCTGCTCTGCTCTTCTCTGCTCTGCTCTGCTCTGCTCTGCTCTGGGGCGGAATCACCTTGGTATTAGAAAGTCCTCAAATGAGGTCTACAAAGACAGGACTCAAAGAAATGGCATGCAGCTGAGTCAGGGGAGGTTTAGGTTGGGTATCCGGAAAAAGTTTTTAACCAGAGAATGGCTGGGCACTGGAAGAGTCTTTCCAGGGAGTGGTCACACCATCACACCTGTCTGAGTTTGGGACATTGCTCTCAGGCATATGGTGTGATTCTCAAGGATGGCCCCAGGCAGGGCCAGGAGTTGGACTGATGATGATCCTGATGGGGTCCTTCCAATTCAACAGATTCAATGACTCAATGGTTCTGTCCTGGCCACTCAAGGTATATTGCTTGGTCTCATCAAATTTTGATCTGCTCTTGTTGGTCAGACTTTGTCCCTACTGGCTAATGATATTTATCACAAAAGACAAAGTGCCTTTTCTCAATTTTCTCAAGCAATTGGAACATGCGCCTTAGAATCCTAAAAAAGTCTTTTCTTTGAAACAACACTGTAGTGTTTTTCAGTGCCCAGTAGTCTTTCCAGATCTTAAGGAGAAAGAAGGCAAAATGAGGGGACGTATTACAATGAATGATTGTCAATTTTCCGGTTCTTTAGCAGTATATTTGTACTTCCACTATTCTTTGCTGTAAAATCATGGTTTTCTATAGTATCCAATTTTCTAGCAAGACACATTTCTGCAACTGAGCCCATCAGTCATTGTGAAAATATATTGTCAAAAGTACAAAACATATGAATAGGCAGTGACAAGTGAGGGAAAAAAGAAGTATGAGAAGCAGCTGCATGATACTAAAGTGAGACAAGAAGGAGGAGAAGGTGCTCCAGTTGACACAGCAAAGAATCCCCCACAGTCCCTGGAGGACATCATCATCAAGCAGGTTGTCTCCCAGCAGTCCCTGGAGAACCGTGGAGGAACACAATGGAGCTCGTGGGGTGCTCCATTGCACAGCAGGTGAATGTGCTTTGAAGGAAGCTGCAGCTTGTGGAGGGAGGGAGGGCCAGAAAAGCATCCTTGACCTCTTGGAAGAGTGGAAGAGTACGTGCAAATCTTAAACAGCTGCTAACTCTAATCTATTCTCTTTCCACTTCTTGTCTTAGGTAAGTAAGAAGACAACCCAAGAATTAGAAGCCTAAATTCTTTTGCTTGAGGCTCCCATTCTTTCTGCCATTCTCTTAAAATTTAGTTTGAAGTAAAACTCATGATAAAGTTCTTAAGGCTTGATGTTCAGGCTTGTTTCAGAAAATAGGGAGTGCAAATAACTCTTGTCACTGTCATTTTTTTCATAGAAGGAAAAAAGGGAAATTACTGGTTTTCAAGGACTTACAGAAATCCATTGGTAACGGTGGTGAGACTGAAGAGTTTAATTAATCTGAAAAGAGAATGTCGTGGAGCTACCTCAGCGCTGTACAAGTTTTTTTACCAGGAAGTCTAGACTTTTAAACAGACTAAGGACACAATAGTTATCTCTGGGAATATTTTAGTATGTATAGTACATTCATCTTTAAATAGTTCTATCTGTTTGACAGTTATGACTTAGGCTTTAAATTTGATGTGAAAAGAAATATTTGTGATTCAGATCATTTCCATTTCTGAAGCATTTCAGTTGTTGACTGTTTTTGCTGTCTCCTGAGGGCGGGAAAATAGTCTTTGTACCAATACTGAAACAAACTAGATGGAAAAATTTGTTTTCCTCATTCTTTTCTGTCTATTTGAACAGGCACAGCAGCAAGACCACTGCTATGCGTCTGAGTGGCCCTTCCACTCCTGGAGGACAAACTTGTAGTGGCTAGTATGTTATTTGCACACATTTCTGATGCCGGCTGTTAACTGTTGTGCAGAAAGATCTGTCAGCCTTTTTCACAGGAGGACACTTCTGAATTGCTTCACTTGTCTCTGAAGCAGAGAACTAAGCTGGCACTCCATTTCTGAGATCTTGCTGCGTTAGCCCCCAAACCCATTTCTTTCAAATGCCTTTTACTTTCAACCAAAGCACTTCATTACTTCATGATGTAATCTCTTGTTCTTAATGTTCGGGGGATTGTTTTAGACTGATAAGACCATATTGCAGTAAGCAGGTAGAAATCTATCTTAAGCAGTATCCATCACTTGGCTTTGGTTCATGTATCATAACATCTGCAAGGAATGTCATTTACAATCAATGGATGGGCTGGGGTAACGGGCCACAGGTTTAGGAATCTTTCTCCAATTAATTTTGCATTAAAATTTAGCTCTTATCATTTCAATTGTGTCTTTATTAAAACAATCATCTATTTATTACCTGTACCACAATGAACTGTGTACCTGTACCACAGTCAACAGGGGTTGAGCATCCTACAACAATTCCAAGAAGAAGAATGGTCTGAGCCCCCAGTGCAGCACATGAAGTCTGTCATCAAGTCAGAGTCCCGCAGGCGTTTTCTCAGCCTGGAGAAGAGCAGACTCTGGGCAAATTGTTAGAGCAGCTCTCCAGCAGCTGAAGACAGCCTACCAGAAGGAGGCAAGTGAGCTACACAAGGGCACGGAGCAATAGGAAAAGTGTGGATGGCTTTAAAACCTGAAGAGTATAGGTTTCCTTTGGCTATTGGGAAGAAATTCCTTGCCAAGATGGTTGGGAGACACTAGAACATGTTGTGGGTGACCAATTCCTGGAAGTGATCAAGGCCAGCTTGAATGGGTCTTTGAGCTTAAGGCGGTCTAGTGGAAGGTGTCCCTGACAATGACATGGTGGGGAGGAGGTAGGTGAATTTAAGGTCCCTTCCAAAGCCAACCATTCCATTATTCTATGGTAATCATTCTGTACAGTAGCAGTAAGAAGTTGAAGCTAGAAATAACATATTCATGCTGAGAAACTGCTATCCAATGAGTTGAACTGTTTGGGTCACACATTTATGTGCCATTTAGCAATACTATATCTAATATCTAGTCCTCGCTCTTTATCATACACGCAAGTATTTTATCATCTTTAACGTTTCTGACATTTGGGAATTTTCTTCCCTTCTCTTTCTCTCTTTCTTTCTTTCTTTCTTTCTTTCTTTCTTTCTTTCTTTCTTTCTTTCTTTCTTTCTTTCTTTCTTTCTTTCTTTCTTTCTTTCTTTCTTTCTTTCTTTCTTTCTTTCTTTCTTTCTTTCTTTCTTTCTTTCTTTCTTTCTTTCTTTCTTTCTTTCTTTCTTTCTTTCTTTCTTTCTTTCTTTCTTTCTTTCTTTCTTTCTTTCTTTCTTTCTTTCTTTCTTTCTTTCTTTCTTTCTTTCTTTCTTTCTTTCTTTCTTTCTTTCTTTCTTTCTTTCTTTCTTTCTTTCTTTCTTTCTTTCTTTCTTTCTTTCTTTCTTTCTTTCTTTCTTTCTTTCTTTCTTTCTTTCTTTCTTTCTTTCTTTCTTTCTTTCTTTCTTTCTTTCTTTCTTTCTTTCTTTCTTTCTTTCTTTCTTTCTTTCTTTCTTTCTTTCCCCCTTTCCCCCTTTCCCCCTTTCCCCCTTTCCCCTTTCCCTTGTTCCTTCTTTTTCCCTTCCTTTTCTTTCTTTTTCTTTCTTTCTTTCTTTCTTTTTCTTTCTCTCTTTCCTTCTTTCTTTTCTTTCCTTCCCCCACTTCCTTCCTTCACTGCCTTCCTTCCACTATGTCCTTCTTTCTGCCACATCCTTCTGCCACTTCCTTCCCTCCCTCCCTCCACTTTGATGTTAATTTGCAAACTGTCCAGTAGTTACAGGAAATTACTCTTCTTAAATATCATTTTGAAGCTTAGAAATGAATAACAAAATTGTGTCAAACCATGGCATTTAAAAGCCACCTGAAAGTGAGAACTAGCTATTGAAAAGACAAAAATACAAAAATGAAATGATGGAGTGGATGGTTTTAAGGGATATTCTTTGTATTGCTTTGCTACAAATGAGGATCTCAATTTTTACACCTTCTAAAAACACATCTTGAAACTTACTACTTTCCGTGACAAAACTATTTCCAAAACAAGGAAATTGATTTATGCAGATGGAAATATCATCTCCCAAATAGTCATCATCAAGTCCAAAAGATTACCCTGCTTTTACGTAGTAAGCTTTATGGAGATTTCTATTCTCACACAAACCAAGAAGAATCTTTCAAATGACTAGAAAATCTTTAAAAGCAAAATAACCTTGAAGAAAAAAGATCCAAAAAAGAGCCGGGAATTAGATACGTCCACACTTGTTACATGTTGGTTACTAATATTGGCTCTAGTTTGTTGGCGAGTACACTTCCCATTCACGCACGCACGCACCCCTCTTCCTCCTGCACACAGATGTGTGATATTGGGTCTCAAAGAATGGACTATTTTCTCTTAGATAGGTTTTGGTTCTCAAAGTCAAAGCGTAGTCTTCCTGGCTCTATTACCAGGATTTTGTTCCGGGAAGGGAATGTGCTTGTGCCTGTTAGAAATGGGGAGGAGGGGACAGAAAGCAAAGCCATTTGAAGACAACCTGCAGCATAACTAAGAAAGTGGGGTGCTTCTTGACTGCACAACAAAAGAAAGATCGGGAGTAAAATGGAGGAAAACTTGAGGTGCTGATAGAGTTTCTCCTTGTGACAGCTTTCAAACGGACAGAAAACAGCACTTCCTCATTCTCCTGCCTTTTCAATTCACATTAACATTGGAAGAAAAGGGGTTTTGGACAACTTTCTTTTGCTTCTTGCCTAACACTCTGCTGACATTCCGTGCAACTTCCAGAAAAAGATCCGGGATGCTTTTTGTACTGGGAGAGTTTCTCCTTGCGAGACCTAGTAGAAAAGCTTTTTGCTAAGATGTAGGCGACAAGAGACGCAGATTCAGAGATACGGAGCTCTCCGAAGGTAAGGACCGCTCCCGGGCGTCTTTCCGCAGAAGCCGTGCTCCGGAGCGCAGCGCGACCGGCACAATGCTCTGTGTGCAAAGAAGCGGCTTCTTCGCCTCCGGGAGACGGAGACCGCGGCCGCGTCTTTAAAAGCGAAGAAAAAAGTCGCACAACATGGGGATTGTGTGTGCAGCTCTCAAACCTAAAGAAAACAGTACCTTACCACTCTCCGGCCTTTTCCATTCACATTACCATTCCAAAAGAAGGAGTTTTGGACAACTTTCTTTTGCTTCTTGCTAAACACTCTGCAGACCTACGTGCAACTTCTAGAACAAGAGCGGAGATGCTTTCCATACTGGCACAGTTGGTCCTTGCAAGACATAGTAAAAAAGCTTTTTGCTAAGTTTTATGTGACCAGAGAGGCAGAAGGCAGAGTAAAGAGCTCTCCGAAACTAAGCCCCCTGCCAGGGCGTCTTTCGTCAGAAGCCGCTCTCCGGAGATCACCGCCACCGGCACAATGCTCTGTGCGCGAAGAAGCCGCTTCTTCGCCTCCGGGAGATGGAGAGAACGGCCGCTTCCCAAAGGCGAAGATGCAAGCCGCAGCACACAGATATAGCGTGTGCAGCTTTGAAATTGATAGAAACGAGTACATTAGCATTCTCCTGCCGTTTCATTCACGTTATATTCGAATAAAAGGAGTTATGGGACACTATCTTTTTCATCTTCTTAAACACTCTGCAGTCCTCTGTGCAACTTTTAGAAGAAGATCGGGGATGTTTTCTTTCCTGGCAGAGTTTCTCTTTGCAAGATATGGTGGAAAAGCTTTTTGCTGTGTGTTGAGCGGCAAGACACGCAGAAGACGCAGATACGCAGCTCTCCGAAGCTAAGTGCCGGTCCACGGCTTCTTTCGGCAGAAGCTGCTCTTAGGTGCTCACCGCGACCGGCCCAATGCTCTGTGTGCAAAGAAGCCGCTTCTTCGCCTGCGGGAGAATCGGCGAGCGGCAGCTTCCCAAAGGCGAAGATGCAAGCCGCACCATGCAGGCACAGTGTGGGCTGCATTCAGACTTAGAGAAAACAGTACTTTACCACTCTCCTGCCTTTTCCATGGTTATTATATTGGAAAAGAACGAGTTTTGGACAACTACCTTTCATTCTTGCCAAACTCTTTGCAGACCTCCGTGCAAGCTTTAGAACAAGATTTTGGATGTTTTCTTTCCTGGCAGAGTTTCTCTTTGCAAGATATGCTGGAAAAGCTTTTTGCTGAGTGTAGAGCGGCAAGACACGCAGAAGACGCAGATACGCAGCTCTCCGAAGCTAAGTGCCGGTCCCGGGCTCCTTTCGGCACAAACTGCTCTCAGGAGCTCCCTGCGCTCGCCACAATGCTCAGTGTGCGAAGAAGCCGCTTCTTCGCCTCCGGGAGAATCGGCGAGCGGCAGCTTCCCAAAGGCGAAGATACAAGCTGCACCACACAGGCACAGTGTGGGCAGCCTTCAGACTTAGAGAAAACAGTACTTTACCACTCTCCTGCCTTTTCCATTGTTATTATATTGGAAAAGAACGAGTTTTGGACAACTACCTTTCATTCTTGCCAAACTCTTTGCAGACCTCCGTGCAAGCTTTAGAACAAGATTTTGGATGTTTTCTTTCCTGGCAGAGTTTCTCTTTGCAAGATATGCTGGAAAAGCTTTTTGCTGAGTGTAGAGCGGCAAGACACGCAGAAGACGCAGATAGGCAGCTCTCCGAAGCTAAGTGCCGGTCCCGGGCTTCTTTCGGCACAAACCGCTCTCAGGAGCTCCCTGCGCTCGCCACAATGCTCTGTGTGCGAAGAAGCCGCTTCTTCGCCTCTGGGAGAATCGGCGAGCGGCAGCTTCCCAAAGGCGAAGATGCAAGCTGCACCACGCAGGCACAGTGTGGGCAGCCTTCAGACTTAGAGAAAACAGTACTTTACCACTCTCCTGCCTTTTCCATGGTTATTCTATTGGAAAAGAACGAGTTTTGGACAACTACCTTTCATTCTTGCCAAACTCTTTGCAGACCCCCGTGCAAGCTTTAGAACAAGATTTTGGATGTTTTCTTTCCTGGCAGAGTTTCTCCTTGCAAGATATGGTGGAAAAGCTTTTTGCTGAGTGTAGAGCGGCAAGACACGCAGAAGACGCAGATACGCAGCTCTCCGAAGCTAAGTGCCGGTCCCGGGCTTCTTTCGGCACAAACCGCTCTCAGGAGCTCCCTGCGCTCGCCACAATGCTCTGTGTGCGAAGAAGCCGCTTCTTCGCCTCCGGGAGAATCGGCGAGCGGCAGCTTCCCAAAGGCGAAGATGCAAGCTGCAGCACACAGGCACAGTGTGGGCAGCCTTCAGACTTAGAGAAAACAGTACTTTACCACTCTCCTGCCTTTTCCATGGTTATTCTATTGGAAAAGAACGAGTTTTGGACAACTACCTTTCATTCTTGCCAAACGCTTTGCAGACCCCCGTGCAAGCTTTAGAACAAGATTTTGGATGTTTTCTTTCCTGGCAGAGTTTCTCCTTGCAAGATATGGTGGAAAAGCTTTTTGCTGAGTGTAGAGCGGCAAGACACGCAGAAGACGCAGATACGCAGCTCTCCGAAGCTAAGTGCCGGTCCCGGGCTTCTTTCGGCACAAACCGCTCTCAGGAGCTCCCTGCGCTCGCCACAATGCTCTGTGTGCGAAGAAGCCGCTTCTTCGCCTCCGGGAGAATCGGCGAGCGGCAGCTTCCCAAAGGCGAAGATGCAAGCTGCAGCACACAGGCACAGTGTGGGCAGCATTCAGACTTAGAGAAAACAGTACTTTACCACTCTCCTGCCTTTTCCATGGTTATTCTATTGGAAAAGAACGAGTTTTGGACAACTACCTTTCATTCTTGCCAAACGCTTTGCAGACCCCCGTGCAAGCTTTAGAACAAGATTTTGGATGTTTTCTTTCCTGGCAGAGTTTCTCCTTGCAAGATATGGTGGAAAAGCTTTTTGCTGAGTGTAGAGCGGCAAGACACGCAGAAGACGCAGATACGCAGCTCTCCGAAGCTAAGTGCCGGTCCCGGGCTTCTTTCGGCACAAACCGCTCTCAGGAGCTCCCTGCGCTCGCCACAATGCTCTGTGTGCGAAGAAGCCGCTTCTTCGCCTCCGGGAGAATCGGCGAGCGGCAGCTTCCCAAAGGCGAAGATGCAAGCTGCAGCACACAGGCACAGTGTGGGCAGCATTCAGACTTAGAGAAAACAGAACTTTACCACTCTCCTGCCTTTTCCATAGTTATTCTATTGGAAAAGAACGAGTTTTGGACAACTACCTTTCATTCTTGCCAAACTCTTTGCAGACCCCCGTGCAAGCTTTAGAACAAGATTTTGGATGTTTTCTTTCCTGGCAGAGTTTCTCCTTGCAAGATATGGTGGAAAAGCTTTTTGCTGAGTGTAGAGCGGCAAGACACGCAGAAGACGCAGATACGCAGCTCTCCGAAGCTAAGTGCCGGTCCCGGGCTTCTTTCGGCACAAACCGCTCTCAGGAGCTCCCTGCGCTCGCCACAATGCTGTGTGCGAAGAAGCCGCTTCTTCGCCTCCGGGAGAATCGGCGAGCGGCAGCTTCCCAAAGGCGAAGATGCAAGCTGCAGCACGCAGGCACAGTGTGGGCAGCCTTCAGACTTAGAGAAAACAGTACTTTACCACTCTCCTGCCTTTTCCATGGTTATTCTATTGGAAAAGAACGAGTTTTGGACAACTACCTTTCATTCTTGCCAAACTCTTTGCAGACCCCCGTGCAAGCTTTAGAACAAGATTTTGGATGTTTTCTTTCCTGGCAGAGTTTCTCCTTGCAAGATATGGTGGAAAAGCTTTTTGCTGAGTGTAGAGCTGCAAGACACGCAGAAGACGCAGATACGCAGCTCTCCGAAGCTAAGTGCCCGTCCCGGGCTTCTTTCGGCACAAACCGCTCTCAGGAGCTCCCTGCGCTCGCCACAATGCTCTGTGTGCGAAGAAGCCGCTTCTTCGCCTCCGGGAGAATCGGCGAGCGGCAGCTTCCCAAAGGCGAAGATGCAAGCTGCAGCACACAGGCACAGTGTGGGCAGCCTTCAGACTTAGAGAAAACAGTACTTTACCACTCTCCTGCCTTTTCCATGGTTATTCTATTGGAAAAGAACGAGTTTTGGACAACTATCTTTCATTCTTGCCAAACTCTTTGCAGACCCCCGTGCAAGCTATAGAACAAGATTTTGGATGTTTTCTTTCCTGGCAGAGTTTCTCCTTGCAAGATATGGTGGAAAAGCTTTTTGCTGAGTGTAGAGCTGCAAGACACGCAGAAGACGCAGATACGCAGCTCTCCGAAGCTAAGTGCCGGTCCCGGGCTTCTTTCGGCACAAACCGCTCTCAGGAGCTCCCTGCGCTCGCCACAATGCTCTGTGTGCGAAGAAGCCGCTTCTTCGCCTCCGGGAGAATCGGCGAGCGGCAGCTTCCCAAAGGCGAAGATGCAAGCTGCAGCACACAGGCACAGTGTGGGCAGCCTTCAGACTTAGAGAAAACAGTACTTTACCACTCTCCTGCCTTTTCCATGGTTATTCTATTGGAAAAGAACGAGTTTTGGACAACTACCTTTCATTCTTGCCAAACTCTTTGCAGACCTCCGTGCAAGCTTTAGAACAAGATTTTGGATGTTTTCTTTCCTGGCAGAGTTTCTCCTTGCAAGATATGGTGGAAAAGCTTTTTGCTGAGTGTAGAGCGGCAAGACACGCAGAAGACGCAGATACGCAGCTCTCCGAAGCTAAGTGCCGGTCCCGGGCTTCTTTCGGCACAAACCGCTCTCAGGAGCTCCCTGCGCTCGCCACAATGCTCTGTGTGCGAAGAAGCCGCTTCTTCGCCTCCGGGAGAATCGGCGAGCGGCAGCTTCCCAAAGGCGAAGATGCAAGCTGCACCACACAGGCACAGTGTGGGCAGCCTTCAGACTTAGAGAAAACAGTACTTTACCACTCTCCTGCCTTTTCCATGGTTATTCTATTGGAAAAGAACGAGTTTTGGACAACTACCTTTCATTCTTGCCAAACTCTTTGCAGACCCCCGTGCAAGCTTTAGAACAAGATTTTGGATGTTTTCTTTCCTGGCAGAGTTTCTCCTTGCAAGATATGGTGGAAAAGCTTTTTGCTGAGTGTAGAGCGGCAAGACACGCAGAAGACGCAGATACGCAGCTCTCCGAAGCTAAGTGCCGGTCCCGGGCTTCTTTCGGCACAAACCGCTCTCAGGAGCTCCCTGCGCTCGCCACAATGCTCTGTGTGCGAAGAAGCCGCTTCTTCGCCTCCGGGAGAATCGGTGAGCGGCAGCTTCCCAAAGGCGAAGATGCAAGCTGCAGCACGCAGGCACAGTGTGGGCAGCCTTCAGACTTAGAGAAAACAGTACTTTACCACTCTCCTGCCTTTTCCATGGTTATTCTATTGGAAAAGAACGAGTTTTGGACAACTACCTTTCATTCTTGCCAAACGCTTTGCAGACCCCCGTGCAAGCTTTAGAACAAGATTTTGGATGTTTTCTTTCCTGGCAGAGTTTCTCCTTGCAAGATATGGTGGAAAAGCTTTTTGCTGAGTGTAGAGCGGCAAGACACGCAGAAGACGCAGATACGCAGCTCTCCGAAGCTAAGTGCCGGTCCCGGGCTTCTTTCGGCACAAACCGCTCTCAGGAGCTCCCTGCGCTCGCCACAATGCTCTGTGTGCGAAAAAGCCGCTTCTTCGCCTCCGGGAGAATCGGCGAGCGGCAGCTTCCCAAAGGCGAGGATGCAAGCTGCAGCACACAGGCACAGTGTGGGCAGCCTTCAGACTTCGAGAAAACAGTACTTTACCACTCTCCTGCCTTTTCCATGGTTATTCTATTGGAAAAGAACGAGTTTTGGACAACTACCTTTCATTCTTGCCAAACTCTTTGCAGACCCCCGTGCAAGCTTTAGAACAAGATTTTGGATGTTTTCTTTCCTGGCAGAGTTTCTCCTTGCAAGATATGGTGGAAAAGCTTTTTGCTGAGTGTAGAGCGGCAAGACACGCAGAAGACGCAGATACGCAGCTCTCCGAAGCTAAGTGCCGGTCCCGGGCTTCTTTCGGCACAAACCGCTCTCAGGAGCTCCCTGCGCTCGCCACAATGCTCTGTGTGCGAAGAAGCCGCTTCTTCGCCTCCTGGAGAATCGGCGAGCGGCAGCTTCCCAAAGGCGAAGATGCAAGCTGCAGCACACAGGCACAGTGTGGGCAGCCTTCAAACTTAGAGAAAACAGTACTTTACCACTCTCCTGCCTTTTCCATGGTTATTCTATTGGAAAAGAACGAGTTTTGAACAACTACCTTTCATTCTTGCCAAACTCTTTGCAGACCCCCGTGCAAGCTTTAGAACAAGATTTTGGATGTTTTCTTTCCTGGCAGAGTTTCTCCTTGCAAGATATGGTGGAAAAGCTTTTTACTGAGTGTAGAGCGGCAAGACACGCAGAAGACGCAGATACGCAGCTCTCCGAAGCTAAGTGCCGGTCCCGGGCTTCTTTCGGCACAAACCGCTCTCAGGAGCTCCCTGCGCTTGCCACAATGCTGTGTGTGCGAAGAAGCCGCTTCTTCGCCTCCGGGAGAATCGGCGAGCGGCAGCTTCCCAAAGGCGAAGATGCAAGCTGCACCACACAGGCACAGTGTGGGCAGCCTTCAGACTTAGAGAAAACAGTACTTTACCACTCTCCTGCCTTTTCCATGGTTATTCTATTGGAAAAGAACGAGTTTTGGACAACTACCTTTCATTCTTGCCAAACTCTTTGCAGACCCCAGAGTTTCTCCTTGCAAGATATGGTGGAAAAGCTTTTTGCTGAGTGTAGAGCGGCAAGACACGCAGAAGACGCAGATACGCAGCTCTCCGAAGCTAAGTGCCGGTCCCGGGCTTCTTTCGGCACAAACCGCTCTCAGGAGCTCCCTGCGCTCGCCACAATGCTCTGTGTGCGAAGAAGCCGCTTCTTCGCCTCCGGGAGAATCGGCCAGCGGCAGCTTCCCAAAGGCGAAGATGCAAGCTGCAGCACACAGGCACAGTGTGGGCAGCCTTCAGACTTAGAGAAAACAGTACTTTACCACTCTCCTGCCTTTTCCATGGTTATTCTATTGGAAAAGAACGAGTTTTGGACAACTACCTTTCATTCTTGCCAAACTCTTTGCAGACCCCCGTGCAAGCTTTAGAAGAAGATTTTGGATGTTTTCTTTCCTGGCAGAGTTTCTCCTTGCAAGATATGGTGGAAAAGCTTTTTGCTGAGTGTAGAGCGGCAAGACACGCAGAAGACGCAGATACGCAGCTCTCCGAAGCTAAGTGCCGGTCCCGGGCTTCTTTCGGCACAAACCGCTCTCAGGAGCTCCCTGCGCTCGCCACAATGCTCTGTGTGCGAAGAAGCCGCTTCTTCGCCTCCGGGAGAATCGGCGAGCGGCAGCTTCCCAAAGGCGAAGATGCAAGCTGCACCACACAGGCACAGTGTGGGCAGCCTTCAGACTTCGAGAAAACAGTACTTTACCACTCTCCTGCCTTTTCCATGGTTATTCTATTGGAAAAGAACGAGTTTTGGACAACTACCTTTCATTCTTGCCAAACTCTTTGCAGACCCCCTTGCAAGCTTTAGAACAAGATTTTGGATGTTTTCTTTCCTGGCAGAGTTTCTCCTTGCAAGATATGGTGGAAAAGCTTTTTGCTGAGTGTAGAGCGGCAAGACACGCAGAAGACGCAGATACGCAGCTCTCCGAAGCTAAGTGCCGGTCCCGGGCTTCTTTCGGCACAAACCGCTCTCAGGAGCTCCCTGCGCTCGCCACAATGCTCTGTGTGCGAAGAAGCCGCTTCTTCGCCTCCGGGAGAATCGGCGAGCGGCAGCTTCCCAAAGGCGAAGATGCAAGCTGCAGCACACAGGCACAGTGTGGGCAGCCTTCAAACTTAGAGAAAACAGTACTTTACCACTCTCCTGCCTTTTCCATGGTTATTCTATTGGAAAAGAACGAGTTTTGGACAACTACCTTTCATTCTTGCCAAACTCTTTGCAGACCCCCGTGCAAGCTTTAGAACAAGATTTTGGATGTTTTCTTTCCTGGCAGAGTTTCTCCTTGCAAGATATGGTGGAAAAGCTTTTTACTGAGTGTAGAGCGGCAAGACACGCAGAAGACGCAGATACGCAGCTCTCCGAAGCTAAGTGCCGGTCCCGGGCTTCTTTCGGCACAAACCGCTCTCAGGAGCTCCCTGCGCTCGCCACAATGCTCTGTGTGCGAAGAAGCCGCTTCTTCGCCTCCGGGAGAATCGGCGAGCGGCAGCTTCCCAAAGGCGAAGATGCAAGCTGCAGCACACAGGCACAGTGTGGGCAGCCTTCAGACTTCGAGAAAACAGTACTTTACCACTCTCCTGCCTTTTCCATGGTTATTCTATTGGAAAAGAACGAGTTTTGGACAACTACCTTTCATTCTTGCCAAACTCTTTGCAGACCCCCGTGCAAGCTTTAGAACAAGATTTTGGATGTTTTCTTTCCTGGCAGAGTTTCTCCTTGCAAGATATGGTGGAAAAGCTTTTTGCTGAGTGTAGAGCGGCAAGACACGCAGAAGACGCAGATACGCAGCTCTCCGAAGCTAAGTGCCGGTCCCGGGCTTCTTTCGGCACAAACCGCTCTCAGGAGCTCCCTGCGCTCGCCACAATGCTCTGTGTGCGAAGAAGCCGCTTCTTCGCCTCCTGGAGAATCGGCGAGCGGCAGCTTCCCAAAGGCGAAGATGCAAGCTGCAGCACACAGGCACAGTGTGGGCAGCCTTCAAACTTAGAGAAAACAGTACTTTACCACTCTCCTGCCTTTTCCATGGTTATTCTATTGGAAAAGAACGAGTTTTGGACAACTACCTTTCATTCTTGCCAAACTCTTTGCAGACCCCCGTGCAAGCTTTAGAACAAGATTTTGGATGTTTTCTTTCCTGGCAGAGTTTCTCCTTGCAAGATATGGTGGAAAAGCTTTTTACTGAGTGTAGAGCGGCAAGACACGCAGAAGACGCAGATACGCAGCTCTCCGAAGCTAAGTGCCGGTCCCGGGCTTCTTTCGGCACAAACCGCTCTCAGGAGCTCCCTGCGCTCGCCACAATGCTCTGTGTGCGAAGAAGCCGCTTCTTCGCCTCCGGGAGAATCGGCGAGCGGCAGCTTCCCAAAGGCGAAGATGCAAGCTGCACCACACAGGCACAGTGTGGGCAGCCTTCAGACTTCGAGAAAACAGTACTTTACCACTCTCCTGCCTTTTCCATGGTTATTCTATTGGAAAAGAACGAGTTTTGGACAACTACCTTTCATTCTTGCCAAACTCTTTGCAGACCCCCGTGCAAGCTTTAGAACAAGATTTTGGATGTTTTCTTTCCTGGCAGAGTTTCTCCTTGCAAGATATGGTGGAAAAGCTTTTTGCTGAGTGTAGAGCGGCAAGACACGCAGAAGACGCAGATACGCAGCTCTCCGAAGCTAAGTGCCGGTCCCGGGCTTCTTTCGGCACAAACCGCTCTCAGGAGCTCCCTGCGCTCGCCACAATGCTCTGTGTGCGAAGAAGCCGCTTCTTCGCCTCCGGGAGAATCGGCGAGCGGCAGCTTCCCAAAGGCGAAGATGCAAGCTGCACCACACAGGCACAGTGTGGGCAGCCTTCAGACTTCGAGAAAACAGTACTTTACCACTCTCCTGCCTTTTCCATGGTTATTCTATTGGAAAAGAACGAGTTTTGGACAACTACCTTTCATTCTTGCCAAACTCTTTGCAGACCCCCGTGCAAGCTTTAGAACAAGATTTTGGATGTTTTCTTTCCTGGCAGAGTTTCTCCTTGCAAGATATGGTGGAAAAGCTTTTTGCTGAGTGTAGAGCGGCAAGACACGCAGAAGACGCAGATACGCAGCTCTCCGAAGCTAAGTGCCGGTCCCGGGCTTCTTTCGGCACAAACCGCTCTCAGGAGCTCCCTGCGCTCGCCACAATGCTCTGTGTGCGAAGAAGCCGCTTCTTCGCCTCCGGGAGAATCGGCGAGCGGCAGCTTCCCAAAGGCGAAGATGCAAGCTGCACCACACAGGCACAGTGTGGGCAGCCTTCAGACTTCGAGAAAACAGTACTTTACCACTCTCCTGCCTTTTCCATGGTTATTCTATTGGAAAAGAACGAGTTTTGGACAACTACCTTTCATTCTTGCCAAACTCTTTGCAGACCCCCGTGCAAGCTTTAGAACAAGATTTTGGATGTTTTCTTTCCTGGCAGAGTTTCTCCTTGCAAGATATGGTGGAAAAGCTTTTTGCTGAGTGTAGAGCGGCAAGACACGCAGAAGACGCAGATACGCAGCTCTCCGAAGCTAAGTGCCGGTCCCGGGCTTCTTTCGGCACAAACCGCTCTCAGGAGCTCCCTGCGCTCGCCACAATGCTCTGTGTGCGAAGAAGCCGCTTCTTCGCCTCCGGGAGAATCGGCGAGCGGCAGCTTCCCAAAGGCGAAGATGCAAGCTGCAGCACACAGGCACAGTGTGGGCAGCCTTCAAACTTAGAGAAAACAGTACTTTACCACTCTCCTGCCTTTTCCATGGTTATTCTATTGGAAAAGAACGAGTTTTGGACAACTACCTTTCATTCTTGCCAAACTCTTTGCAGACCCCCGTGCAAGCTTTAGAACAAGATTTTGGATGTTTTCTTTCCTGGCAGAGTTTCTCTTTGCAAGATATGGTGGAAAAGCTTTTTGCTGAGTGTAGAGCGGCAAGACACGCAGAAGACGCAGATACGCAGCTCTCCGAAGCTAAGTGCCGGTCCCGGGCTTCTTTCGGCACAAACCGCTCTCAGGAGCTCCCTGCGCTCGCCACAATGCTCTGTGTGCGAAGAAGCCGCTTCTTCGCCTCCGGGAGAATCGGCGAGCGGCAGCTTCCCAAAGGCGAAGATGCAAGCTGCAGCACGCAGGCACAGTGTGGGCAGCCTTCAGACTTAGAGAAAACAGTACTTTACCACTCTCCTGCCTTTTCCATGGTTATTCTATTGGAAAAGAACGAGTTTTGGACAACTACCTTTCATTCTTGCCAAACGCTTTGCAGACCCCCTTGCAAGCTTTAGAACAAGATTTTGGATGTTTTCTTTCCTGGCAGAGTTTCTCCTTGCAAGATATGGTGGAAAAGCTTTTTGCTGAGTGTAGAGCGGCAAGACACGCAGAAGACGCAGATCCGCAGCTCTCCAAAGCTAAGTGCCGGTCCCGGGCTTCTTTCGGCACAAACCGCTCTCAGGAGCTCCCTGCGCTCGCCACAATGCTCTGTGTGCGAAGAAGCCGCTTCTTCGCCTCCGGGAGAATCGGCGAGCGGCAGCTTCCCAAAGGCGAAGATGCAAGCTGCAGCACACAGGCACAGTGTGGGCAGCCTTCAGACTTCGAGAAAACAGTACTTTACCACTCTCCTGCCTTTTCCATGGTTATTCTATTGGAAAAGAACGAGTTTTGGACAACTACCTTTCATTCTTGCCAAACTCTTTGCAGACCCCCGTGCAAGCTTTAGAACAAGATTTTGGATGTTTTCTTTCCTGGCAGAGTTTCTCCTTGCAAGATATGGTGGAAAAGCTTTTTGCTGAGTGTAGAGCGGCAAGACACGCAGAAGACGCAGATACGCAGCTCTCCGAAGCTAAGTGCCGGTCCCGGGCTTCTTTCGGCACAAACCGCTCTCAGGAGCTCCCTGCGCTCGCCACAATGCTCTGTGTGCGAAGAAGCCGCTTCTTCGCCTCCGGGAGAATCGGCGAGCGGCAGCTTCCCAAAGGCGAAGATGCAAGCTGCAGCACACAGGCACAGTGTGGGCAGCCTTCAGACTTAGAGAAAACAGTACTTTACCACTCTCCTGCCTTTTCCATGGTTATTCTATTGGAAAAGAACGAGTTTTGGACAACTACCTTTCATTCTTGCCAAACTCTTTGCAGACCCCCGTGCAAGCTTTAGAACAAGATTTTGGATGTTTTCTTTCCTGGCAGAGTTTCTCCTTGCAAGATATGGTGGAAAAGCTTTTTGCTGAGTGTAGAGCGGCAAGACACGCAGAAGACGCAGATACGCAGCTCTCCGAAGCTAAGTGCCGGTCCCGGGCTTCTTTCGGCACAAACCGCTCTCAGGAGCTCCCTGCGCTCGCCACAATGCTCTGTGTGCGAAGAAGCCGCTTCTTCGCCTCCTGGAGAATCGGCGAGCGGCAGCTTCCCAAAGGCGAAGATGCAAGCTGCAGCACACAGGCACAGTGTGGGCAGCCTTCAAACTTAGAGAAAACAGTACTTTACCACTCTCCTGCCTTTTCCATGGTTATTCTATTGGAAAAGAACGAGTTTTGAACAACTACCTTTCATTCTTGCCAAACTCTTTGCAGACCCCCGTGCAAGCTTTAGAACAAGATTTTGGATGTTTTCTTTCCTGGCAGAGTTTCTCCTTGCAAGATATGGTGGAAAAGCTTTTTACTGAGTGTAGAGCGGCAAGACACGCAGAAGACGCAGATACGCAGCTCTCCGAAGCTAAGTGCCGGTCCCGGGCTTCTTTCGGCACAAACCGCTCTCAGGAGCTCCCTGCGCTCGCCACAATGCTCTGTGTGCGAAGAAGCCGCTTCTTCGCCTCCGGGAGAATCGGCGAGCGGCAGCTTCCCAAAGGCGAAGATGCAAGCTGCACCACACAGGCACAGTGTGGGCAGCCTTCAGACTTAGAGAAAACAGTACTTTACCACTCTCCTGCCTTTTCCATGGTTATTCTATTGGAAAAGAACGAGTTTTGGACAACTACCTTTCATTCTTGCCAAACTCTTTGCAGACCCCCGTGCAAGCTTTAGAAGAAGATTTTGGATGTTTTCTTTCCTGGCAGAGTTTCTCCTTGCAAGATATGGTGGAAAAGCTTTTTGCTGAGTGTAGAGCGGCAAGACACGCAGAAGACGCAGATACGCAGCTCTCCGAAGCTAAGTGCCGGTCCCGGGCTTCTTTCGGCACAAACCGCTCTCAGGAGCTCCCTGCGCTCGCCACAATGCTCTGTGTGCGAAGAAGCCGCTTCTTCGCCTCCGGGAGAATCGGCCAGCGGCAGCTTCCCAAAGGCGAAGATGCAAGCTGCAGCACACAGGCACAGTGTGGGCAGCCTTCAGACTTAGAGAAAACAGTACTTTACCACTCTCCTGCCTTTTCCATGGTTATTCTATTGGAAAAGAACGAGTTTTGGACAACTACCTTTCATTCTTGCCAAACTCTTTGCAGACCCCCGTGCAAGCTTTAGAAGAAGATTTTGGATGTTTTCTTTCCTGGCAGAGTTTCTCCTTGCAAGATATGGTGGAAAAGCTTTTTGCTGAGTGTAGAGCGGCAAGACACGCAGAAGACGCAGATACGCAGCTCTCCGAAGCTAAGTGCCGGTCCCGGGCTTCTTTCGGCACAAACCGCTCTCAGGAGCTCCCTGCGCTCGCCACAATGCTCTGTGTGCGAAGAAGCCGCTTCTTCGCCTCCGGGAGAATCGGCGAGCGGCAGCTTCCCAAAGGCGAAGATGCAAGCTGCACCACACAGGCACAGTGTGGGCAGCCTTCAGACTTCGAGAAAACAGTACTTTACCACTCTCCTGCCTTTTCCATGGTTATTCTATTGGAAAAGAACGAGTTTTGGACAACTACCTTTCATTCTTGCCAAACTCTTTGCAGACCCCCTTGCAAGCTTTAGAACAAGATTTTGGATGTTTTCTTTCCTGGCAGAGTTTCTCCTTGCAAGATATGGTGGAAAAGCTTTTTGCTGAGTGTAGAGCGGCAAGACACGCAGAAGACGCAGATACGCAGCTCTCCGAAGCTAAGTGCCGGTCCCGGGCTTCTTTCGGCACAAACCGCTCTCAGGAGCTCCCTGCGCTCGCCACAATGCTCTGTGTGCGAAGAAGCCGCTTCTTCGCCTCCGGGAGAATCGGCGAGCGGCAGCTTCCCAAAGGCGAAGATGCAAGCTGCAGCACACAGGCACAGTGTGGGCAGCCTTCAAACTTAGAGAAAACAGTACTTTACCACTCTCCTGCCTTTTCCATGGTTATTCTATTGGAAAAGAACGAGTTTTGGACAACTACCTTTCATTCTTGCCAAACTCTTTGCAGACCCCCGTGCAAGCTTTAGAACAAGATTTTGGATGTTTTCTTTCCTGGCAGAGTTTCTCCTTGCAAGATATGGTGGAAAAGCTTTTTACTGAGTGTAGAGCGGCAAGACACGCAGAAGACGCAGATACGCAGCTCTCCGAAGCTAAGTGCCGGTCCCGGGCTTCTTTCGGCACAAACCGCTCTCAGGAGCTCCCTGCGCTCGCCACAATGCTCTGTGTGCGAAGAAGCCGCTTCTTCGCCTCCGGGAGAATCGGCGAGCGGCAGCTTCCCAAAGGCGAAGATGCAAGCTGCAGCACACAGGCACAGTGTGGGCAGCCTTCAGACTTCGAGAAAACAGTACTTTACCACTCTCCTGCCTTTTCCATGGTTATTCTATTGGAAAAGAACGAGTTTTGGACAACTACCTTTCATTCTTGCCAAACTCTTTGCAGACCCCCGTGCAAGCTTTAGAACAAGATTTTGGATGTTTTCTTTCCTGGCAGAGTTTCTCCTTGCAAGATATGGTGGAAAAGCTTTTTGCTGAGTGTAGAGCGGCAAGACACGCAGAAGACGCAGATACGCAGCTCTCCGAAGCTAAGTGCCGGTCCCGGGCTTCTTTCGGCACAAACCGCTCTCAGGAGCTCCCTGCGCTCGCCACAATGCTCTGTGTGCGAAGAAGCCGCTTCTTCGCCTCCTGGAGAATCGGCGAGCGGCAGCTTCCCAAAGGCGAAGATGCAAGCTGCAGCACACAGGCACAGTGTGGGCAGCCTTCAAACTTAGAGAAAACAGTACTTTACCACTCTCCTGCCTTTTCCATGGTTATTCTATTGGAAAAGAACGAGTTTTGGACAACTACCTTTCATTCTTGCCAAACTCTTTGCAGACCCCCGTGCAAGCTTTAGAACAAGATTTTGGATGTTTTCTTTCCTGGCAGAGTTTCTCCTTGCAAGATATGGTGGAAAAGCTTTTTACTGAGTGTAGAGCGGCAAGACACGCAGAAGACGCAGATACGCAGCTCTCCGAAGCTAAGTGCCGGTCCCGGGCTTCTTTCGGCACAAACCGCTCTCAGGAGCTCCCTGCGCTCGCCACAATGCTCTGTGTGCGAAGAAGCCGCTTCTTCGCCTCCGGGAGAATCGGCGAGCGGCAGCTTCCCAAAGGCGAAGATGCAAGCTGCACCACACAGGCACAGTGTGGGCAGCCTTCAGACTTCGAGAAAACAGTACTTTACCACTCTCCTGCCTTTTCCATGGTTATTCTATTGGAAAAGAACGAGTTTTGGACAACTACCTTTCATTCTTGCCAAACTCTTTGCAGACCCCCGTGCAAGCTTTAGAACAAGATTTTGGATGTTTTCTTTCCTGGCAGAGTTTCTCCTTGCAAGATATGGTGGAAAAGCTTTTTGCTGAGTGTAGAGCGGCAAGACACGCAGAAGACGCAGATACGCAGCTCTCCGAAGCTAAGTGCCGGTCCCGGGCTTCTTTCGGCACAAACCGCTCTCAGGAGCTCCCTGCGCTCGCCACAATGCTCTGTGTGCGAAGAAGCCGCTTCTTCGCCTCCGGGAGAATCGGCGAGCGGCAGCTTCCCAAAGGCGAAGATGCAAGCTGCACCACACAGGCACAGTGTGGGCAGCCTTCAGACTTCGAGAAAACAGTACTTTACCACTCTCCTGCCTTTTCCATGGTTATTCTATTGGAAAAGAACGAGTTTTGGACAACTACCTTTCATTCTTGCCAAACTCTTTGCAGACCCCCGTGCAAGCTTTAGAACAAGATTTTGGATGTTTTCTTTCCTGGCAGAGTTTCTCCTTGCAAGATATGGTGGAAAAGCTTTTTGCTGAGTGTAGAGCGGCAAGACACGCAGAAGACGCAGATACGCAGCTCTCCGAAGCTAAGTGCCGGTCCCGGGCTTCTTTCGGCACAAACCGCTCTCAGGAGCTCCCTGCGCTCGCCACAATGCTCTGTGTGCGAAGAAGCCGCTTCTTCGCCTCCGGGAGAATCGGCGAGCGGCAGCTTCCCAAAGGCGAAGATGCAAGCTGCACCACACAGGCACAGTGTGGGCAGCCTTCAGACTTCGAGAAAACAGTACTTTACCACTCTCCTGCCTTTTCCATGGTTATTCTATTGGAAAAGAACGAGTTTTGGACAACTACCTTTCATTCTTGCCAAACTCTTTGCAGACCCCCGTGCAAGCTTTAGAACAAGATTTTGGATGTTTTCTTTCCTGGCAGAGTTTCTCCTTGCAAGATATGGTGGAAAAGCTTTTTGCTGAGTGTAGAGCGGCAAGACACGCAGAAGACGCAGATACGCAGCTCTCCGAAGCTAAGTGCCGGTCCCGGGCTTCTTTCGGCACAAACCGCTCTCAGGAGCTCCCTGCGCTCGCCACAATGCTCTGTGTGCGAAGAAGCCGCTTCTTCGCCTCCGGGAGAATCGGCGAGCGGCAGCTTCCCAAAGGCGAAGATGCAAGCTGCAGCACACAGGCACAGTGTGGGCAGCCTTCAAACTTAGAGAAAACAGTACTTTACCACTCTCCTGCCTTTTCCATGGTTATTCTATTGGAAAAGAACGAGTTTTGGACAACTACCTTTCATTCTTGCCAAACTCTTTGCAGACCCCCGTGCAAGCTTTAGAACAAGATTTTGGATGTTTTCTTTCCTGGCAGAGTTTCTCTTTGCAAGATATGGTGGAAAAGCTTTTTGCTGAGTGTAGAGCGGCAAGACACGCAGAAGACGCAGATACGCAGCTCTCCGAAGCTAAGTGCCGGTCCCGGGCTTCTTTCGGCACAAACCGCTCTCAGGAGCTCCCTGCGCTCGCCACAATGCTCTGTGTGCGAAGAAGCCGCTTCTTCGCCTCCGGGAGAATCGGCGAGCGGCAGCTTCCCAAAGGCGAAGATGCAAGCTGCAGCACGCAGGCACAGTGTGGGCAGCCTTCAGACTTAGAGAAAACAGTACTTTACCACTCTCCTGCCTTTTCCATGGTTATTCTATTGGAAAAGAACGAGTTTTGGACAACTACCTTTCATTCTTGCCAAACGCTTTGCAGACCCCCTTGCAAGCTTTAGAACAAGATTTTGGATGTTTTCTTTCCTGGCAGAGTTTCTCCTTGCAAGATATGGTGGAAAAGCTTTTTGCTGAGTGTAGAGCGGCAAGACACGCAGAAGACGCAGATCCGCAGCTCTCCAAAGCTAAGTGCCGGTCCCGGGCTTCTTTCGGCACAAACCGCTCTCAGGAGCTCCCTGCGCTCGCCACAATGCTCTGTGTGCGAAGAAGCCGCTTCTTCGCCTCCGGGAGAATCGGCGAGCGGCAGCTTCCCAAAGGCGAAGATGCAAGCTGCAGCACACAGGCACAGTGTGGGCAGCCTTCAGACTTCGAGAAAACAGTACTTTACCACTCTCCTGCCTTTTCCATGGTTATTCTATTGGAAAAGAACGAGTTTTGGACAACTACCTTTCATTCTTGCCAAACTCTTTGCAGACCCCCGTGCAAGCTTTAGAACAAGATTTTGGATGTTTTCTTTCCTGGCAGAGTTTCTCCTTGCAAGATATGGTGGAAAAGCTTTTTGCTGAGTGTAGAGCGGCAAGACACGCAGAAGACGCAGATACGCAGCTCTCCGAAGCTAAGTGCCGGTCCCGGGCTTCTTTCGGCACAAACCGCTCTCAGGAGCTCCCTGCGCTCGCCACAATGCTCTGTGTGCGAAGAAGCCGCTTCTTCGCCTCCGGGAGAATCGGCGAGCGGCAGCTTCCCAAAGGCGAAGATGCAAGCTGCAGCACACAGGCACAGTGTGGGCAGCCTTCAGACTTAGAGAAAACAGTACTTTACCACTCTCCTGCCTTTTCCATGGTTATTCTATTGGAAAAGAACGAGTTTTGGACAACTACCTTTCATTCTTGCCAAACTCTTTGCAGACCCCCGTGCAAGCTTTAGAACAAGATTTTGGATGTTTTCTTTCCTGGCAGAGTTTCTCCTTGCAAGATATGGTGGAAAAGCTTTTTGCTGAGTGTAGAGCGGCAAGACACGCAGAAGACGCAGATACGCAGCTCTCCGAAGCTAAGTGCCGGTCCCGGGCTTCTTTCGGCACAAACCGCTCTCAGGAGCTCCCTGCGCTCGCCACAATGCTCTGTGTGCGAAGAAGCCGCTTCTTCGCCTCCGGGAGAATCGGCGAGCGGCAGCTTCCCAAAGGCGAAGATGCAAGCTGCAGCACACAGGCACAGTGTGGGCAGCCTTCAGACTTCGAGAAAACAGTACTTTACCACTCTCCTGCCTTTTCCATGGTTATTCTATTGGAAAAGAACGAGTTTTGGACAACTACCTTTCATTCTTGCCAAACTCTTTGCAGACCCCCGTGCAAGCTTTAGAACAAGATTTTGGATGTTTTCTTTCCTGGCAGAGTTTCTCCTTGCAAGATATGGTGGAAAAGCTTTTTGCTGAGTGTAGAGCGGCAAGACACGCAGAAGACGCAGATACGCAGCTCTCCGAAGCTAAGTGCCGGTCCCGGGCTTCTTTCGGCACAAACCGCTCTCAGGAGCTCCCTGCGCTCGCCACAATGCTCTGTGTGCGAAGAAGCCGCTTCTTCGCCTCCGGGAGAATCGGCGAGCGGCAGCTTCCCAAAGGCGAAGATGCAAGCTGCAGCACGCAGGCACAGTGTGGTGGCAGCCTTCAGACTTAGAGAAAACAGTACTTTACCACTCTCCTGCCTTTTCCATGGTTATTCTATTGGAAAAGAACGAGTTTTGGACAACTACCTTTCATTCTTGCCAAACTCTTTGCAGACCCCCGTGCAAGCTTTAGAACAAGATTTTGGATGTTTTCTTTCCTGGCAGAGTTTCTCCTTGCAAGATATGGTGGAAAAGCTTTTTGCTGAGTGTAGAGCGGCAAGACACGCAGAAGACGCAGATACGCAGCTCTCCGAAGCTAAGTGCCGGTCCCGGGCTTCTTTCGGCACAAACCGCTCTCAGGAGCTCCCTGCGCTCGCCACAATGCTCTGTGTGCGAAGAAGCCGCTTCTTCGCCTCCGGGAGAATCGGCGAGCGGCAGCTTCCCAAAGGCGAAGATGCAAGCTGCAGCACACAGGCACAGTGTGGGCAGCCTTCAGACTTCGAGAAAACAGTACTTTACCACTCTCCTGCCTTTTCCATGGTTATTCTATTGGAAAAGAACGAGTTTTGGACAACTACCTTTCATTCTTGCCAAACTCTTTGCAGACCCCCGTGCAAGCTTTAGAAGAAGATTTTGGATGTTTTCTTTCCTGGCAGAGTTTCTCCTTGCAAGATATGGTGGAAAAGCTTTTTGCTGAGTGTAGAGCGGCAAGACACGCAGAAGACGCAGATACGCAGCTCTCCGAAGCTAAGTGCCGGTCCCGGGCTTCTTTCGGCACAAACCGCTCTCAGGAGCTCCCTGCGCTCGCCACAATGCTCTGTGTGCGAAGAAGCCGCTTCTTCGCCTCCGGGAGAATCGGCGAGCGGCAGCTTCCCAAAGGCGAAGATGCAAGCTGCAGCACACAGGCACAGTGTGGGCAGCCTTCAGACTTAGAGAAAACAGTACTTTACCACTCTCCTGCCTTTTCCATGGTTATTCTATTGGAAAAGAACGAGTTTTGGACAACTACCTTTCATTCTTGCCAAACTCTTTGCAGACCCCCGTGCAAGCTTTAGAACAAGATTTTGGATGTTTTCTTTCCTGGCAGAGTTTCTCCTTGCAAGATATGGTGGAAAAGCTTTTTGCTGAGTGTAGAGCGGCAAGACACGCAGAAGACGCAGATACGCAGCTCTCCGAAGCTAAGTGCCGGTCCCGGGCTTCTTTCGGCACAAACCGCTCTCAGGAGCTCCCTGCGCTCGCCACAATGCTCTGTGTGCGAAGAAGCCGCTTCTTCGCCTCCGGGAGAATCGGCGAGCGGCAGCTTCCCAAAGGCGAAGATGCAAGCTGCAGCACACAGGCACAGTGTGGGCAGCCTTCAGACTTCGAGAAAACAGTACTTTACCACTCTCCTGCCTTTTCCATGGTTATTCTATTGGAAAAGAACGAGTTTTGGACAACTACCTTTCATTCTTGCCAAACTCTTTGCAGACCCCCGTGCAAGCTTTAGAAGAAGATTTTGGATGTTTTCTTTCCTGTCAGAGTTTCTCCTTGCAAGATATGGTGGAAAAGCTTTTTGCTGAGTGTAGAGCGGCAAGACACGCAGAAGACGCAGATACGCAGCTCTCCGAAGCTAAGTGCCGGTCCCGGGCTTCTTTCGGCACAAACCGCTCTCAGGAGCTCCCTGCGCTCGCCACAATGCTCTGTGTGCGAAGAAGCCGCTTCTTCGCCTCCGGGAGAATCGGCGAGCGGCAGCTTCCCAAAGGCGAAGATGCAAGCTGCAGCACACAGGCACAGTGTGGGCAGCCTTCAGACTTCGAGAAAACAGTACTTTACCACTCTCCTGCCTTTTCCATGGTTATTCTATTGGAAAAGAACGAGTTTTGGACAACTACCTTTCATTCTTGCCAAACTCTTTGCAGACCCCCGTGCAAGCTTTAGAACAAGATTTTGGATGTTTTCTTTCCTGGCAGAGTTTCTCCTTGCAAGATATGGTGGAAAAGCTTTTTGCTGAGTGTAGAGCGGCAAGACACGCAGAAGACGCAGATACGCAGCTCTCCGAAGCTAAGTGCCGGTCCCGGGCTTCTTTCGGCACAAACCGCTCTCAGGAGCTCCCTGCGCTCGCCACAATGCTCTGTGTGCGAAGAAGCCGCTTCTTCGCCTCCGGGAGAATCGGCGAGCGGCAGCTTCCCAAAGGCGAAGATGCAAGCTGCAGCACA
>NW_027099241.1:300000-382900 GCF_037042795.1 Molothrus aeneus
AAGCCGCTTCTTCGCCTCCGGGAGAATCGGCGAGCGGCAGCTTCCCAAAGGCGAAGATGCAAGCTGCAGCACACAGGCACAGTGTGGGCAGCCTTCAGACTTAGAGAAAACAGTACTTTACCACTCTCCTGCCTTTTCCATGGTTATTCTATTGGAAAAGAACGAGTTTTGGACAACTACCTTTCATTCTTGCCAAACTCTTTGCAGACCCCCGTGCAAGCTTTAGAACAAGATTTTGGATGTTTTCTTTCCTGGCAGAGTTTCTCCTTGCAAGATATGGTGGAAAAGCTTTTTGCTGAGTGTAGAGCGGCAAGACACGCAGAAGACGCAGATACGCAGCTCTCCGAAGCTAAGTGCCGGTCCCGGGCTTCTTTCGGCACAAACCGCTCTCAGGAGCTCCCTGCGCTCGCCACAATGCTCTGTGTGCGAAGAAGCCGCTTCTTCGCCTCCGGGAGAATCGGCGAGCGGCAGCTTCCCAAAGGCGAAGATGCAAGCTGCAGCACACAGGCACAGTGTGGGCAGCATTCAGACTTAGAGAAAACAGTACTTTACCACTCTCCTGCCTTATCCATGGTTATTCTATTGGAAAAGAACGAGTTTTGGACAACTACCTTTCATTCTTGCCAAACTCTTTGCAGACCCCCGTGCAAGCTTTAGAACAAGATTTTGGATGTTTTCTTTCCTGGCAGAGTTTCTCCTTGCAAGATATGGTGGAAAAGCTTTTTGCTGAGTGTAGAGCGGCAAGACACACAGAAGACGCAGATACGCAGCTCTCCGAAGCTAAGTGCCGGTCCCGGGCTTCTTTCGGCACAAACCGCTCTCAGGAGCTCCCTGCGCTCGCCACAATGCTCTGTGTGCGAAGAAGCCGCTTCTTCGCCTGCGGGAGAATCGGCGAGCGGCAGCTTCCCAAAGGCGAAGATGCAAGCTGCGGCACACAGGCACAGTGTGGGCAGCCTTCAGACTTAGAGAAAACAGTACTTTACCACTCTCCTGCCTTTTCCATGGTTATTCTATTGGAAAAGAACGAGTTTTGGACAACTACCTTTCATTCTTGCCAAACTCTTTGCAGACCTGCGTGCAAGCTTTAGAACAAGATTTTGGATGTTTTCTTTCCTGGCAGAGTTTCTCCTTGCAAGATATGGTGGAAAAGCTTTTTGCTGAGTGTAGAGCGGCAAGACACGCAGAAGACGCAGATACGCAGCTCTCCGAAGCTAAGTGCCGGTCCCGGGCTTCTTTCGGCACAAACCGCTCTCAGGAGCTCCCTGCGCTCGCCACAATGCTCTGTGTGCGAAGAAGCCGCTTCTTCGCCTCCGGGAGAATCGGCGAGCGGCAGCTTCCCAAAGGCGAAGATGCAAGCTGCAGCACACAGGCACAGTGTGGGCAGCCTTCAGACTTAGAGAAAACAGTACTTTACCACTCTCCTGCCTTATCCATGGTTATTCTATTGGAAAAGAACGAGTTTTGGACAACTACCTTTCATTCTTGCCAAACTCTTTGCAGACCCCCGTGCAAGCTTTAGAACAAGATTTTGGATGTTTTCTTTCCTGGCAGAGTTTCTCCTTGCAAGATATGGTGGAAAAGCTTTTGGCTGAGTGTAGAGCGGCAAGACACACAGAAGACGCAGATACGCAGCTCTCCGAAGCTAAGTGCCGGTCCCGGGCTTCTTTCGGCACAAACCGCTCTCAGGAGCTCCCTGCGCTCGCCACAATGCTCTGTGTGCGAAGAAGCCGCTTCTTCGCCTGCGGGAGAATCGGCGAGCGGCAGCTTCCCAAAGGCGAAGATGCAAGCTGCGGCACACAGGCACAGTGTGGGCAGCCTTCAGACTTAGAGAAAACAGTACTTTACCACTCTCCTGCCTTTTCCATGGTTATTCTATTGGAAAAGAACGAGTTTTGGACAACTACCTTTCATTCTTGCCAAACTCTTTGCAGACCCCCGTGCAAGCTTTAGAACAAGATTTTGGATGTTTTCTTTCCTGGCAGAGTTTCTCCTTGCAAGATATGGTGGAAAAGCTTTTGGCTGAGTGTAGAGCGGCAAGACACGCAGAAGACGCAGATACGCAGCTCTCCGAAGCTAAGTGCCGGTCCCGGGCTTCTTTCGGCACAAACCGCTCTCAGGAGCTCCCTGCGCTCGCCACAATGCTCTGTGTGCGAAGAAGCCGCTTCTTCGCCTCCGGGAGAATCGGCGAGCGGCAGCTTCCCAAAGGCGAAGATGCAAGCTGCAGCACACAGGCACAGTGTGGGCAGCATTCAGACTTAGAGAAAACAGTACTTTACCACTCTCCTGCCTTTTCCATGGTTATTCTATTGGAAAAGAACGAGTTTTGGACAACTACCTTTCATTCTTGCCAAACTCTTTGCAGACCCCCGTGCAAGCTTTAGAACAAGTTTTTGGATGTTTTCTTTCCTGGCAGAGTTTCTCCTTGCAAGATATGGTGGAAAAGCTTTTTGCTGAGTGTAGAGCGGCAAGACACGCAGAAGACGCGGATACGCAGCTCTCCGAAGCTAAGTGCCGGTCCCGGGCTTCTTTCGGCACAAACCGCTCTCAGGAGCTCCCTGCGCTCGCCACAATGCTCTGTGTGCGAAGAAGCCGCTTCTTCGCCTGCGGGAGAATCGGCGAGCGGCAGCTTCCCAAAGGCGAAGATGCAAGCTGCAGCACACAGGCACAGTGTGGGCAGCCTTCAGACTTAGAGAAAACAGTACTTTACCACTCTCCTGCCTTTTCCATGGTTCTTCTATTGGAAAAGAACGAGTTTTGGACAACTACCTTTCATTCTTGCCAAACTCTTTGCAGACCCCCGTGCAAGCTTTAGAACAAGATTTTGGATGTTTTCTTTCCTGGCAGAGTTTCTCCTTGCAAGATATGGTGGAAAAGCTTTTTGCTGAGTGTAGAGCGGCAAGACACGCAGAAGACGCGGATACGCAGCTCTCCGAAGCTAAGTGCCGGTCCCGGGCTTCTTTCGGCACAAACCGCTCTCAGGAGCTCCCTGCGCTCGCCACAATGCTCTGTGTGCGAAGAAGCCGCTTCTTCGCCTGCGGGAGAATCGGCGAGCGGCAGCTTCCCAAAGGCGAAGATGCAAGCTGCAGCACACAGGCACAGTGTGGGCAGCATTCAGACTTAGAGAAAACAGTACTTTACCACTCTCCTGCCTTTTCCATGGTTATTCTATTGGAAAAGAACGAGTTTTGGACAACTACCTTTCATTCTTGCCAAACTCTTTGCAGACCCCCGTGCAAGCTTTAGAACAAGATTTTGGATGTTTTCTTTCCTGGCAGAGTTTCTCCTTGCAAGATATGGTGGAAAAGCTTTTTGCTGAGTGTAGAGCGGCAAGACACGCAGAAGACGCGGATACGCAGCTCTCCGAAGCTAAGTGCCGGTCCCGGGCTTCTTTCGGCACAAACCGCTCTCAGGAGCTCCCTGCGCTCGCCACAATGCTCTGTGTGCGAAGAAGCCGCTTCTTCGCCTCCGGGAGAATCGGCGAGCGGCAGCTTGCCAAAGGCGAAGATGCAAGCTGCAGCACACAGGCACAGTGTGGGCAGCCTTCAGACTTAGAAAAAACAGTACTTTACCACTCTCCTGCCTTTTCCATGGTTATTCTATTGGAAAAGAACGAGTTTTGGACAACTACCTTTCATTCTTGCCAAACTCTTTGCAGACCCCCGTGCAAGCTTTAGAACAAGATTTTGGATGTTTTCTTTCCTGGCAGAGTTTCTCCTTGCAAGATATGGTGGAAAAGCTTTTTGCTGAGTGTAGAGCGGCAAGACACGCAGAAGACGCAGATACGCAGCTCTCCGAAGCTAAGTGCCGGTCCCGGGCTTCTTTCGGCACAAACCGCTCTCAGGAGCTCCCTGCGCTCGCCACAATGCTCTGTGTGCGAAGAAGCCGCTTCTTCGCCTCCGGGAGAATCGGCGAGCGGCAGCTTCCCAAAGGCGAAGATGCAAGCTGCAGCACACAGGCACAGTGTGGGCAGCATTCAGACTTAGAGAAAACAGTACTTTACCACTCTCCTGCCTTATCCATGGTTATTCTATTGGAAAAGAACGAGTTTTGGACAACTACCTTTCATTCTTGCCAAACTCTTTGCAGACCTCCGTGCAAGCTTTAGAACAAGATTTTGGATGTTTTCTTTCCTGGCAGAGTTTCTCCTTGCAAGATATGGTGGAAAAGCTTTTTGCTGAGTGTAGAGCGGCAAGACACGCAGAAGACGCAGATACGCAGCTCTCCGAAGCTAAGTGCCGGTCCCGGGCTTCTTTCGGCACAAACCGCTCTCAGGAGCTCCCTGCGCTCGCCACAATGCTCTGTGTGCGAAGAAGCCGCTTCTTCGCCTGCGGGAGAATCGGCGAGCGGCAGCTTCCCAAAGGCGAAGATGCAAGCTGCGGCACACAGGCACAGTGTGGGCAGCATTCAGACTTAGAGAAAACAGTACTTTACCACTCTCCTGCCTTTTCCATGGTTATTCTATTGGAAAAGAACGAGTTTTGGACAACTACCTTTCATTCTTGCCAAACTCTTTGCAGACCCCCGTGCAAGCTTTAGAACAAGATTTTGGATGTTTTCTTTCCTGGCAGAGTTTCTCCTTGCAAGATATGGTGGAAAAGCTTTTGGCTGAGTGTAGAGCGGCAAGACACGCAGAAGACGCAGATACGCAGCTCTCCGAAGCTAAGTGCCGGTCCCGGGCTTCTTTCGGCACAAACCGCTCTCAGGAGCTCCCTGCGCTCGCCACAATGCTCTGTGTGCGAAGAAGCCGCTTCTTCGCCTCCGGGAGAATCGGCGAGCGGCAGCTTCCCAAAGGCGAAGATGCAAGCTGCAGCACGCAGGCACAGTGTGGGCAGCCTTCAGACTTAGAGAAAACAGTACTTTACCACTCTCCTGCCTTTTCCATGGTTATTCTATTGGAAAAGAACGAGTTTTGGACAACTACCTTTCATTCTTGCCAAACTCTTTGCAGACCTGCGTGCAAGCTTTAGAACAAGATTTTGGATGTTTTCTTTCCTGGCAGAGTTTCTCCTTGCAAGATATGGTGGAAAAGCTTTTTGCTGAGTGTAGAGCGGCAAGACACGCAGAAGACGCAGATACGCAGCTCTCCGAAGCTAAGTGCCGGTCCCGGGCTTCTTTCGGCACAAACCGCTCTCAGGAGCTCCCTGCGCTCGCCACAATGCTCTGTGTGCGAAGAAGCCGCTTCTTCGCCTCCGGGAGAATCGGCGAGCGGCAGCTTCCCAAAGGCGAAGATGCAAGCTGCAGCACACAGGCACAGTGTGGGCAGCATTCAGACTTAGAGAAAACAGTACTTTACCACTCTCCTGCCTTATCCATGGTTATTCTATTGGAAAAGAACGAGTTTTGGACAACTACCTTTCATTCTTGCCAAACTCTTTGCAGACCCCCGTGCAAGCTTTAGAACAAGATTTTGGATGTTTTCTTTCCTGGCAGAGTTTCTCCTTGCAAGATATGGTGGAAAAGCTTTTGGCTGAGTGTAGAGCGGCAAGACACACAGAAGACGCAGATACGCAGCTCTCCGAAGCTAAGTGCCGGTCCCGGGCTTCTTTCGGCACAAACCGCTCTCAGGAGCTCCCTGCGCTCGCCACAATGCTCTGTGTGCGAAGAAGCCGCTTCTTCGCCTGCGGGAGAATCGGCGAGCGGCAGCTTCCCAAAGGCGAAGATGCAAGCTGCGGCACACAGGCACAGTGTGGGCAGCCTTCAGACTTAGAGAAAACAGTACTTTACCACTCTCCTGCCTTTTCCATGGTTATTCTATTGGAAAAGAACGAGTTTTGGACAACTACCTTTCATTCTTGCCAAACTCTTTGCAGACCCCCGTGCAAGCTTTAGAACAAGATTTTGGATGTTTTCTTTCCTGGCAGAGTTTCTCCTTGCAAGATATGGTGGAAAAGCTTTTGGCTGAGTGTAGAGCGGCAAGACACGCAGAAGACGCAGATACGCAGCTCTCCGAAGCTAAGTGCCGGTCCCGGGCTTCTTTCGGGACAAACCGCTCTCAGGAGCTCCCTGCGCTCGCCACAATGCTCTGTGTGCGAAGAAGCCGCTTCTTCGCCTGCGGGAGAATCGGCGAGCGGCAGCTTCCCAAAGGCGAAGATGCAAGCTGCAGCACACAGGCACAGTGTGGGCAGCATTCAGACTTAGAGAAAACAGTACTTTACCACTCTCCTGCCTTTTCCATGGTTATTCTATTGGAAAAGAACGAGTTTTGGACAACTAACTTTCATTCTTGCCAAACTCTTTGCAGACCCCCGTGCAAGCTTTAGAACAAGTTTTTGGATGTTTTCTTTCCTGGCAGAGTTTCTCCTTGCAAGATATGGTGGAAAAGCTTTTTGCTGAGTGTAGAGCGGCAAGACACGCAGAAGACGCAGATACGCAGCTCTCCGAAGCTAAGTGCCGGTCCCGGGCTTCTTTCGGCACAAACCGCTCTCAGGAGCTCCCTGCGCTCGCCACAATGCTCTGTGTGCGAAGAAGCCGCTTCTTCGCCTGCGGGAGAATCGGCGAGCGGCAGCTTCCCAAAGGCGAAGATGCAAGCTGCAGCACACAGGCACAGTGTGGGCAGCCTTCAGACTTAGAGAAAACAGTACTTTACCACTCTCCTGCCTTTTCCATGGTTATTCTATTGGAAAAGAACGAGTTTTGGACAACTACCTTTCATTCTTGCCAAACTCTTTGCAGACCCCCGTGCAAGCTTTAGAACAAGATTTTGGATGTTTTCTTTCCTGGCAGAGTTTCTCCTTGCAAGATATGGTGGAAAAGCTTTTTGCTGAGTGTAGAGCGGCAAGACACGCAGAAGACGCAGATACGCAGCTCTCCGAAGCTAAGTGCCGGTCCCGGGCTTCTTTCGGCACAAACCGCTCTCAGGAGCTCCCTGCGCTCGCCACAATGCTCTGTGTGCGAAGAAGCCGCTTCTTCGCCTGCGGGAGAATCGGCGAGCGGCAGCTTCCCAAAGGCGAAGATGCAAGCTGCAGCACACAGGCACAGTGTGGGCAGCATTCAGACTTAGAGAAAACAGTACTTTACCACTCTCCTGCCTTTTCCATGGTTATTCTATTGGAAAAGAACGAGTTTTGGACAACTACCTTTCATTCTTGCCAAACTCTTTGCAGACCCCCGTGCAAGCTTTAGAACAAGTTTTTGGATGTTTTCTTTCCTGGCAGAGTTTCTCCTTGCAAGATATGGTGGAAAAGCTTTTTGCTGAGTGTAGAGCGGCAAGACACGCAGAAGACGCGGATACGCAGCTCTCCGAAGCTAAGTGCCGGTCCCGGGCTTCTTTCGGCACAAACCGCTCTCAGGAGCTCCCTGCGCTCGCCACAATGCTCTGTGTGCGAAGAAGCCGCTTCTTCGCCTGCGGGAGAATCGGCGAGCGGCAGCTTCCCAAAGGCGAAGATGCAAGCTGCAGCACACAGGCACAGTGTGGGCAGCCTTCAGACTTAGAGAAAACAGTACTTTACCACTCTCCTGCCTTTTCCATGGTTATTCTATTGGAAAAGAACGAGTTTTGGACAACTACCTTTCATTCTTGCCAAACTCTTTGCAGACCCCCGTGCAAGCTTTAGAACAAGATTTTGGATGTTTTCTTTCCTGGCAGAGTTTCTCCTTGCAAGATATGGTGGAAAAGCTTTTTGCTGAGTGTAGAGCGGCAAGACACGCAGAAGACGCGGATACGCAGCTCTCCGAAGCTAAGTGCCGGTCCCGGGCTTCTTTCGGCACAAACCGCTCTCAGGAGCTCCCTGCGCTCGCCACAATGCTCTGTGTGCGAAGAAGCCGCTTCTTCGCCTCCGGGAGAATCGGCGAGCGGCAGCTTCCCAAAGGCGAAGATGCAAGCTGCAGCACACAGGCACAGTGTGGGCAGCCTTCAGACTTAGAGAAAACAGTACTTTACCACTCTCCTGCCTTATCCATGGTTATTCTATTGGAAAAGAACGAGTTTTGGACAACTACCTTTCATTCTTGCCAAACTCTTTGCAGACCCCCGTGCAAGCTTTAGAACAAGATTTTGGATGTTTTCTTTCCTGGCAGAGTTTCTCCTTGCAAGATATGGTGGAAAAGCTTTTTGCTGAGTGTAGAGCGGCAAGACACACAGAAGACGCAGATACGCAGCTCTCCGAAGCTAAGTGCCGGTCCCGGGCTTCTTTCGGCACAAACCGCTCTCAGGAGCTCCCTGCGCTCGCCACAATGCTCTGTGTGCGAAGAAGCCGCTTCTTCGCCTGCGGGAGAATCGGCGAGCGGCAGCTTCCCAAAGGCGAAGATGCAAGCTGCGGCACACAGGCACAGTGTGGGCAGCCTTCAGACTTAGAGAAAACAGTACTTTACCACTCTCCTGCCTTTTCCATGGTTATTCTATTGGAAAAGAACGAGTTTTGGACAACTACCTTTCATTCTTGCCAAACTCTTTGCAGACCCCCGTGCAAGCTTTAGAACAAGATTTTGGATGTTTTCTTTCCTGGCAGAGTTTCTCCTTGCAAGATATGGTGGAAAAGCTTTTTGCTGAGTGTAGAGCGGCAAGACACGCAGAAGACGCAGATACGCAGCTCTCCGAAGCTAAGTGCCGGTCCCGGGCTTCTTTCGGCACAAACCGCTCTCAGGAGCTCCCTGCGCTCGCCACAATGCTCTGTGTGCGAAGAAGCCGCTTCTTCGCCTGCGGGAGAATCGGCGAGCGGCAGCTTCCCAAAGGCGAAGATGCAAGCTGCGGCACACAGGCACAGTGTGGGCAGCATTCAGACTTAGAGAAAACAGTACTTTACCACTCTCCTGCCTTTTCCATGGTTATTCTATTGGAAAAGAACGAGTTTTGGACAACTACCTTTCATTCTTGCCAAACTCTTTGCAGACCCCCGTGCAAGCTTTAGAACAAGATTTTGGATGTTTTCTTTCCTGGCAGAGTTTCTCCTTGCAAGATATGGTGGAAAAGCTTTTGGCTGAGTGTAGAGCGGCAAGACACGCAGAAGACGCAGATACGCAGCTCTCCGAAGCTAAGTGCCGGTCCCGGGCTTCTTTCGGCACAAACCGCTCTCAGGAGCTCCCTGCGCTCGCCACAATGCTCTGTGTGCGAAGAAGCCACTTCTTCGCCTCCGGGAGAATCGGCGAGCGGCAGCTTCCCAAAGGCGAAGATGCAAGCTGCAGCACGCAGGCACAGTGTGGGCAGCCTTCAGACTTAGAGAAAACAGTACTTTACCACTCTCCTGCCTTTTCCATGGTTATTCTATTGGAAAAGAACGAGTTTTGGACAACTACCTTTCATTCTTGCCAAACTCTTTGCAGACCTGCGTGCAAGCTTTAGAACAAGATTTTGGATGTTTTCTTTCCTGGCAGAGTTTCTCCTTGCAAGATATGGTGGAAAAGCTTTTTGCTGAGTGTAGAGCGGCAAGACACGCAGAAGACGCAGATACGCAGCTCTCCGAAGCTAAGTGCCGGTCCCGGGCTTCTTTCGGCACAAACCGCTCTCAGGAGCTCCCTGCGCTCGCCACAATGCTCTGTGTGCGAAGAAGCCGCTTCTTCGCCTGCGGGAGAATCGGCGAGCGGCAGCTTCCCAAAGGCGAAGATGCAAGCTGCAGCACACAGGCACAGTGTGGGCAGCCTTCAGACTTAGAGAAAACAGTACTTTACCACTCTCCTGCCTTTTCCATGGTTATTCTATTGGAAAAGAACGAGTTTTGGACAACTACCTTTCATTCTTGCCAAACTCTTTGCAGACCCCCGTGCAAGCTTTAGAACAAGATTTTGGATGTTTTCTTTCCTGGCAGAGTTTCTCCTTGCAAGATATGGTGGAAAAGCTTTTGGCTGAGTGTAGAGCGGCAAGACACACAGAAGACGCAGATACGCAGCTCTCCGAAGCTAAGTGCCGGTCCCGGGCTTCTTTCGGCACAAACCGCTCTCAGGAGCTCCCTGCGCTCGCCACAATGCTCTGTGTGCGAAGAAGCCGCTTCTTCGCCTGCGGGAGAATCGGCGAGCGGCAGCTTCCCAAAGGCGAAGATGCAAGCTGCGGCACACAGGCACAGTGTGGGCAGCCTTCAGACTTAGAGAAAACAGTACTTTACCACTCTCCTGCCTTTTCCATGGTTATTCTATAGGAAAAGAACGAGTTTTGGACAACTACCTTTCATTCTTGCCAAACTCTTTGCAGACCCCCGTGCAAGCTTTAGAACAAGATTTTGGATGTTTTCTTTCCTGGCAGAGTTTCTCCTTGCAAGATATGGTGGAAAAGCTTTTTGCTGAGTGTAGAGCGGCAAGACACGCAGAAGACGCAGATACGCAGCTCTCCGAAGCTAAGTGCCGGTCCCGGGCTTCTTTCGGCACAAACCGCTCTCAGGAGCTCCCTGCGCTCGCCACAATGCTCTGTGTGCGAAGAAGCCGCTTCTTCGCCTGCGGGAGAATCGGCGAGCGGCAGCTTCCCAAAGGCGAAGATGCAAGCTGCAGCACACAGGCACAGTGTGGGCAGCCTTCAGACTTCGAGAAAACAGTACTTTACCACTCTCCTGCCTTTTCCATGGTTATTCTATTGGAAAAGAACGAGTTTTGGACAACTACCTTTCATTCTTGCCAAACTCTTTGCAGACCCCCGTGCAAACTTTAGAACAAGTTTTTGGATGTTTTCTTTCCTGGCAGAGTTTCTCCTTGCAAGATATGGTGGAAAAGCTTTTTGCTGAGTGTAGAGCGGCAAGACACGCAGAAGACGCGGATACGCAGCTCTCCGAAGCTAAGTGCCGGTCCCGGGCTTCTTTCGGCACAAACCGCTCTCAGGAGCTCCCTGCGCTCGCCACAATGCTCTGTGTGCGAAGAAGCCGCTTCTTCGCCTGCGGGAGAATCGGCGAGTGGCAGCTTCCCAAAGGCGAAGATGCAAGCTGCAGCACACAGGCACAGTGTGGGCAGCCTTCAGACTTAGAGAAAACAGTACTTTACCACTCTCCTGCCTTTTCCATGGTTATTCTATTGGAAAAGAACGAGTTTTGGACAACTACCTTTCATTCTTGCCAAACTCTTTGCAGACCCCCGTGCAAGCTTTAGAACAAGATTTTGGATGTTTTCTTTCCTGGCAGAGTTTCTCCTTGCAAGATATGGTGGAAAAGCTTTTTGCTGAGTGTAGAGCGGCAAGACACGCAGAAGACGCAGATACGCAGCTCTCCGAAGCTAAGTGCCGGTCCCGGGCTTCTTTCGGCACAAACCGCTCTCAGGAGCTCCCTGCGCTCGCCACAATGCTCTGTGTGCGAAGAAGCCGCTTCTTCGCCTCCGGGAGAATCGGCGAGCGGCAGCTTCCCAAAGGCGAAGATGCAAGCTGCAGCACACAGGCACAGTGTGGGCAGCATTCAGACTTAGAGAAAACAGTACTTTACCACTCTCCTGCCTTTTCCATGGTTATTCTATTGGAAAAGAACGAGTTTTGGACAACTACCTTTCATTCTTGCCAAACTCTTTGCAGACCCCCGTGCAAGCTTTAGAACAAGATTTTGGATGTTTTCTTTCCTGGCAGAGTTTCTCCTTGCAAGATATGGTGGAAAAGCTTTTTGCTGAGTGTAGAGCGGCAAGACACGCAGAAGACGCGGATACGCAGCTCTCCGAAGCTAAGTGCCGGTCCCGGGCTTCTTTCGGCACAAACCGCTCTCAGGAGCTCCCTGCGCTCGCCACAATGCTCTGTGTGCGAAGAAGCCGCTTCTTCGCCTGCGGGAGAATCGGCGAGCGGCAGCTTCCCAAAGGCGAAGATGCAAGCTGCAGCACACAGGCACAGTGTGGGCAGCCTTCAGACTTAGAGAAAACAGTACTTTACCACTCTCCTGCCTTTTCCATGGTTATTCTATTGGAAAAGAACGAGTTTTGGACAACTACCTTTCATTCTTGCCAAACTCTTTGCAGACCCCCGTGCAAGCTTTAGAACAAGATTTTGGATGTTTTCTTTCCTGGCAGAGTTTCTCCTTGCAAGATATGGTGGAAAAGCTTTTGGCTGAGTGTAGAGCGGCAAGACACACAGAAGACGCAGATACGCAGCTCTCCGAAGCTAAGTGCCGGTCCCGGGCTTCTTTCGGCACAAACCGCTCTCAGGAGCTCCCTGCGCTCGCCACAATGCTCTGTGTGCGAAGAAGCCGCTTCTTCGCCTGCGGGAGAATCGGCGAGCGGCAGCTTCCCAAAGGCGAAGATGCAAGCTGCGGCACACAGGCACAGTGTGGGCAGCCTTCAGACTTAGAGAAAACAGTACTTTACCACTCTCCTGCCTTTTCCATGGTTATTCTATTGGAAAAGAACGAGTTTTGGACAACTACCTTTCATTCTTGCCAAACTCTTTGCAGACCCCCGTGCAAGCTTTAGAACAAGATTTTGGATGTTTTCTTTCCTGGCAGAGTTTCTCCTTGCAAGATATGGTGGAAAAGCTTTTGGCTGAGTGTAGAGCGGCAAGACACGCAGAAGACGCAGATACGCAGCTCTCCGAAGCTAAGTGCCGGTCCCGGGCTTCTTTCGGCACAAACCGCTCTCAGGAGCTCCCTGCGCTCGCCACAATGCTCTGTGTGCGAAGAAGCCGCTTCTTCGCCTGCGGGAGAATCGGCGAGCGGCAGCTTCCCAAAGGCGAAGATGCAAGCTGCAGCACACAGGCACAGTGTGGGCAGCATTCAGACTTAGAGAAAACAGTACTTTACCACTCTCCTGCCTTTTCCATGGTTATTCTATTGGAAAAGAACGAGTTTTGGACAACTACCTTTCATTCTTGCCAAACTCTTTGCAGACCCCCGTGCAAGCTTTAGAACAAGTTTTTGGATGTTTTCTTTCCTGGCAGAGTTTCTCCTTGCAAGATATGGTGGAAAAGCTTTTTGCTGAGTGTAGAGCGGCAAGACACGCAGAAGACGCAGATACGCAGCTCTCCGAAGCTAAGTGCCGGTCCCGGGCTTCTTTCGGCACAAACCGCTCTCAGGAGCTCCCTGCGCTCGCCACAATGCTCTGTGTGCGAAGAAGCCGCTTCTTCGCCTCCGGGAGAATCGGCGAGCGGCAGCTTCCCAAAGGCGAAGATGCAAGCTGCAGCACACAGGCACAGTGTGGGCAGCATTCAGACTTAGAGAAAACAGTACTTTACCACTCTCCTGCCTTATCCATGGTTATTCTATTGGAAAAGAACGAGTTTTGGACAACTACCTTTCATTCTTGCCAAACTCTTTGCAGACCTCCGTGCAAGCTTTAGAACAAGATTTTGGATGTTTTCTTTCCTGGCAGAGTTTCTCCTTGCAAGATATGGTGGAAAAGCTTTTTGCTGAGTGTAGAGCGGCAAGACACACAGAAGACGCAGATACGCAGCTCTCCGAAGCTAAGTGCCGGTCCCGGGCTTCTTTCGGCACAAACCGCTCTCAGGAGCTCCCTGCGCTCGCCACAATGCTCTGTGTGCGAAGAAGCCGCTTCTTCGCCTGCGGGAGAATCGGCGAGCGGCAGCTTCCCAAAGGCGAAGATGCAAGCTGCGGCACACAGGCACAGCATGGGCAGCCTTCAGACTTAGAGAAAACAGTACTTTACCACTCTCCTGCCTTTTCCATGGTTATTCTATTGGAAAAGAACGAGTTTTGGACAACTACCTTTCATTCTTGCCAAACTCTTTGCAGACCCCCGTGCAAGCTTTAGAACAAGATTTTGGATGTTTTCTTTCCTGGCAGAGTTTCTCCTTGCAAGATATGGTGGAAAAGCTTTTTGCTGAGTGTAGAGCGGCAAGACACGCAGAAGACGCAGATACGCAGCTCTCCGAAGCTAAGTGCCGGTCCCGGGCTTCTTTCGGCACAAACCGCTCTCAGGAGCTCCCTGCGCTCGCCACAATGCTCTGTGTGCGAAGAAGCCGCTTCTTCGCCTGCGGGAGAATCGGCGAGCGGCAGCTTCCCAAAGGCGAAGATGCAAGCTGCGGCACACAGGCACAGTGTGGGCAGCATTCAGACTTAGAGAAAACAGTACTTTACCACTCTCCTGCCTTTTCCATGGTTATTCTATTGGAAAAGAACGAGTTTTGGACAACTACCTTTCATTCTTGCCAAACTCTTTGCAGACCCCCGTGCAAGCTTTAGAACAAGATTTTGGATGTTTTCTTTCCTGGCAGAGTTTCTCCTTGCAAGATATGGTGGAAAAGCTTTTGGCTGAGTGTAGAGCGGCAAGACACGCAGAAGACGCAGATACGCAGCTCTCCGAAGCTAAGTGCCGGTCCCGGGCTTCTTTCGGCACAAACCGCTCTCAGGAGCTCCCTGCGCTCGCCACAATGCTCTGTGTGCGAAGAAGCCGCTTCTTCGCCTCCGGGAGAATCGGCGAGCGGCAGCTTCCCAAAGGCGAAGATGCAAGCTGCAGCACGCAGGCACAGTGTGGGCAGCCTTCAGACTTAGAGAAAACAGTACTTTACCACTCTCCTGCCTTTTCCATGGTTATTCTATTGGAAAAGAACGAGTTTTGGACAACTACCTTTCATTCTTGCCAAACTCTTTGCAGACCTGCGTGCAAGCTTTAGAACAAGATTTTGGATGTTTTCTTTCCTGGCAGAGTTTCTCCTTGCAAGATATGGTGGAAAAGCTTTTTGCTGAGTGTAGAGCGGCAAGACACGCAGAAGACGCAGATACGCAGCTCTCCGAAGCTAAGTGCCGGTCCCGGGCTTCTTTCGGCACAAACCGCTCTCAGGAGCTCCCTGCGCTCGCCACAATGCTCTGTGTGCGAAGAAGCCGCTTCTTCGCCTCCGGGAGAATCGGCGAGCGGCAGCTTCCCAAAGGCGAAGATGCAAGCTGCAGCACACAGGCACAGTGTGGGCAGCATTCAGACTTAGAGAAAACAGTACTTTACCACTCTCCTGCCTTATCCATGGTTATTCTATTGGAAAAGAACGAGTTTTGGACAACTACCTTTCATTCTTGCCAAACTCTTTGCAGACCCCCGTGCAAGCTTTAGAACAAGATTTTGGATGTTTTCTTTCCTGGCAGAGTTTCTCCTTGCAAGATATGGTGGAAAAGCTTTTGGCTGAGTGTAGAGCGGCAAGACACACAGAAGACGCAGATACGCAGCTCTCCGAAGCTAAGTGCCGGTCCCGGGCTTCTTTCGGCACAAACCGCTCTCAGGAGCTCCCTGCGCTCGCCACAATGCTCTGTGTGCGAAGAAGCCGCTTCTTCGCCTGCGGGAGAATCGGCGAGCGGCAGCTTCCCAAAGGCGAAGATGCAAGCTGCGGCACACAGGCACAGTGTGGGCAGCCTTCAGACTTAGAGAAAACAGTACTTTACCACTCTCCTGCCTTTTCCATGGTTATTCTATTGGAAAAGAACGAGTTTTGGACAACTACCTTTCATTCTTGCCAAACTCTTTGCAGACCCCCGTGCAAGCTTTAGAACAAGATTTTGGATGTTTTCTTTCCTGGCAGAGTTTCTCCTTGCAAGATATGGTGGAAAAGCTTTTGGCTGAGTGTAGAGCGGCAAGACACGCAGAAGACGCAGATACGCAGCTCTCCGAAGCTAAGTGCCGGTCCCGGGCTTCTTTCGGGACAAACCGCTCTCAGGAGCTCCCTGCGCTCGCCACAATGCTCTGTGTGCGAAGAAGCCGCTTCTTCGCCTGCGGGAGAATCGGCGAGCGGCAGCTTCCCAAAGGCGAAGATGCAAGCTGCAGCACACAGGCACAGTGTGGGCAGCATTCAGACTTAGAGAAAACAGTACTTTACCACTCTCCTGCCTTTTCCATGGTTATTCTATTGGAAAAGAACGAGTTTTGGACAACTAACTTTCATTCTTGCCAAACTCTTTGCAGACCCCCGTGCAAGCTTTAGAACAAGTTTTTGGATGTTTTCTTTCCTGGCAGAGTTTCTCCTTGCAAGATATGGTGGAAAAGCTTTTTGCTGAGTGTAGAGCGGCAAGACACGCAGAAGACGCAGATACGCAGCTCTCCGAAGCTAAGTGCCGGTCCCGGGCTTCTTTCGGCACAAACCGCTCTCAGGAGCTCCCTGCGCTCGCCACAATGCTCTGTGTGCGAAGAAGCCGCTTCTTCGCCTCCGGGAGAATCGGCGAGCGGCAGCTTCCCAAAGGCGAAGATGCAAGCTGCAGCACACAGGCACAGTGTGGGCAGCCTTCAGACTTAGAGAAAACAGTACTTTACCACTCTCCTGCCTTTTCCATGGTTATTCTATTGGAAAAGAACGAGTTTTGGACAACTACCTTTCATTCTTGCCAAACTCTTTGCAGACCCCCGTGCAAGCTTTAGAACAAGATTTTGGATGTTTTCTTTCCTGGCAGAGTTTCTCCTTGCAAGATATGGTGGAAAAGCTTTTTGCTGAGTGTAGAGCGGCAAGACACGCAGAAGACGCAGATACGCAGCTCTCCGAAGCTAAGTGCCGGTCCCGGGCTTCTTTCGGCACAAACCGCTCTCAGGAGCTCCCTGCGCTCGCCACAATGCTCTGTGTGCGAAGAAGCCGCTTCTTCGCCTGCGGGAGAATCGGCGAGCGGCAGCTTCCCAAAGGCGAAGATGCAAGCTGCAGCACACAGGCACAGTGTGGGCAGCCTTCAGACTTAGAGAAAACAGTACTTTACCACTCTCCTGCCTTTTCCATGGTTATTCTATTGGAAAAGAACGAGTTTTGGACAACTACCTTTCATTCTTGCCAAACTCTTTGCAGACCCCCGTGCAAGCTTTAGAACAAGTTTTTGGATGTTTTCTTTCCTGGCAGAGTTTCTCCTTGCAAGATATGGTGGAAAAGCTTTTTGCTGAGTGTAGAGCGGCAAGACACGCAGAAGACGCGGATACGCAGCTCTCCGAAGCTAAGTGCCGGTCCCGGGCTTCTTTCGGCACAAACCGCTCTCAGGAGCTCCCTGCGCTCGCCACAATGCTCTGTGTGCGAAGAAGCCGCTTCTTCGCCTGCGGGAGAATCGGCGAGCGGCAGCTTCCCAAAGGCGAAGATGCAAGCTGCAGCACACAGGCACAGTGTGGGCAGCCTTCAGACTTAGAGAAAACAGTACTTTACCACTCTCCTGCCTTTTCCATGGTTATTCTATTGGAAAAGAACGAGTTTTGGACAACTACCTTTCATTCTTGCCAAACTCTTTGCAGACCCCCGTGCAAGCTTTAGAACAAGATTTTGGATGTTTTCTTTCCTGGCAGAGTTTCTCCTTGCAAGATATGGTGGAAAAGCTTTTTGCTGAGTGTAGAGCGGCAAGACACGCAGAAGACGCGGATACGCAGCTCTCCGAAGCTAAGTGCCGGTCCCGGGCTTCTTTCGGCACAAACCGCTCTCAGGAGCTCCCTGCGCTCGCCACAATGCTCTGTGTGCGAAGAAGCCGCTTCTTCGCCTCCGGGAGAATCGGCGAGCGGCAGCTTCCCAAAGGCGAAGATGCAAGCTGCAGCACACAGGCACAGTGTGGGCAGCCTTCAGACTTAGAGAAAACAGTACTTTACCACTCTCCTGCCTTATCCATGGTTATTCTATTGGAAAAGAACGAGTTTTGGACAACTACCTTTCATTCTTGCCAAACTCTTTGCAGACTCCGTGCAAGCTTTAGAACAAGATTTTGGATGTTTTCTTTCCTGGCAGAGTTTCTCCTTGCAAGATATGGTGGAAAAGCTTTTTGCTGAGTGTAGAGCGGCAAGACACACAGAAGACGCAGATACGCAGCTCTCCGAAGCTAAGTGCCGGTCCCGGGCTTCTTTCGGCACAAACCGCTCTCAGGAGCTCCCTGCGCTCGCCACAATGCTCTGTGTGCGAAGAAGCCGCTTCTTCGCCTGCGGGAGAATCGGCGAGCGGCAGCTTCCCAAAGGCGAAGATGCAAGCTGCGGCACACAGGCACAGTGTGGGCAGCCTTCAGACTTAGAGAAAACAGTACTTTACCACTCTCCTGCCTTTTCCATGGTTATTCTATTGGAAAAGAACGAGTTTTGGACAACTACCTTTCATTCTTGCCAAACTCTTTGCAGACCCCCGTGCAAGCTTTAGAACAAGATTTTGGATGTTTTCTTTCCTGGCAGAGTTTCTCCTTGCAAGATATGGTGGAAAAGCTTTTTGCTGAGTGTAGAGCGGCAAGACACGCAGAAGACGCAGATACGCAGCTCTCCGAAGCTAAGTGCCGGTCCCGGGCTTCTTTCGGCACAAACCGCTCTCAGGAGCTCCCTGCGCTCGCCACAATGCTCTGTGTGCGAAGAAGCCGCTTCTTCGCCTGCGGGAGAATCGGCGAGCGGCAGCTTCCCAAAGGCGAAGATGCAAGCTGCGGCACACAGGCACAGTGTGGGCAGCATTCAGACTTAGAGAAAACAGTACTTTACCACTCTCCTGCCTTTTCCATGGTTATTCTATTGGAAAAGAACGAGTTTTGGACAACTACCTTTCATTCTTGCCAAACTCTTTGCAGACCCCCGTGCAAGCTTTAGAACAAGATTTTGGATGTTTTCTTTCCTGGCAGAGTTTCTCCTTGCAAGATATGGTGGAAAAGCTTTTGGCTGAGTGTAGAGCGGCAAGACACGCAGAAGACGCAGATACGCAGCTCTCCGAAGCTAAGTGCCGGTCCCGGGCTTCTTTCGGCACAAACCGCTCTCAGGAGCTCCCTGCGCTCGCCACAATGCTCTGTGTGCGAAGAAGCCACTTCTTCGCCTCCGGGAGAATCGGCGAGCGGCAGCTTCCCAAAGGCGAAGATGCAAGCTGCAGCACGCAGGCACAGTGTGGGCAGCCTTCAGACTTAGAGAAAACAGTACTTTACCACTCTCCTGCCTTTTCCATGGTTATTCTATTGGAAAAGAACGAGTTTTGGACAACTACCTTTCATTCTTGCCAAACTCTTTGCAGACCTGCGTGCAAGCTTTAGAACAAGATTTTGGATGTTTTCTTTCCTGGCAGAGTTTCTCCTTGCAAGATATGGTGGAAAAGCTTTTGGCTGAGTGTAGAGCGGCAAGACACACAGAAGACGCAGATACGCAGCTCTCCGAAGCTAAGTGCCGGTCCCGGGCTTCTTTCGGCACAAACCGCTCTCAGGAGCTCCCTGCGCTCGCCACAATGCTCTGTGTGCGAAGAAGCCGCTTCTTCGCCTGCGGGAGAATCGGCGAGCGGCAGCTTCCCAAAGGCGAAGATGCAAGCTGCGGCACACAGGCACAGTGTGGGCAGCCTTCAGACTTAGAGAAAACAGTACTTTACCACTCTCCTGCCTTTTCCATGGTTATTCTATAGGAAAAGAACGAGTTTTGGACAACTACCTTTCATTCTTGCCAAACTCTTTGCAGACCCCCGTGCAAGCTTTAGAACAAGATTTTGGATGTTTTCTTTCCTGGCAGAGTTTCTCCTTGCAAGATATGGTGGAAAAGCTTTTTGCTGAGTGTAGAGCGGCAAGACACGCAGAAGACGCAGATACGCAGCTCTCCGAAGCTAAGTGCCGGTCCCGGGCTTCTTTCGGCACAAACCGCTCTCAGGAGCTCCCTGCGCTCGCCACAATGCTCTGTGTGCGAAGAAGCCGCTTCTTCGCCTGCGGGAGAATCGGCGAGCGGCAGCTTCCCAAAGGCGAAGATGCAAGCTGCAGCACACAGGCACAGTGTGGGCAGCCTTCAGACTTAGAGAAAACAGTACTTTACCACTCTCCTGCCTTTTCCATGGTTATTCTATTGGAAAAGAACGAGTTTTGGACAACTACCTTTCATTCTTGCCAAACTCTTTGCAGACCCCCGTGCAAGCTTTAGAACAAGTTTTTGGATGTTTTCTTTCCTGGCAGAGTTTCTCCTTGCAAGATATGGTGGAAAAGCTTTTTGCTGAGTGTAGAGCGGCAAGACACGCAGAAGACGCGGATACGCAGCTCTCCGAAGCTAAGTGCCGGTCCCGGGCTTCTTTCGGCACAAACCGCTCTCAGGAGCTCCCTGCGCTCGCCACAATGCTCTGTGTGCGAAGAAGCCGCTTCTTCGCCTGCGGGAGAATCGGCGAGTGGCAGCTTCCCAAAGGCGAAGATGCAAGCTGCAGCACACAGGCACAGTGTGGGCAGCCTTCAGACTTAGAGAAAACAGTACTTTACCACTCTCCTGCCTTTTCCATGGTTATTCTATTGGAAAAGAACGAGTTTTGGACAACTACCTTTCATTCTTGCCAAACTCTTTGCAGACCCCCGTGCAAGCTTTAGAACAAGATTTTGGATGTTTTCTTTCCTGGCAGAGTTTCTCCTTGCAAGATATGGTGGAAAAGCTTTTTGCTGAGTGTAGAGCGGCAAGACACGCAGAAGACGCAGATACGCAGCTCTCCGAAGCTAAGTGCCGGTCCCGGGCTTCTTTCGGCACAAACCGCTCTCAGGAGCTCCCTGCGCTCGCCACAATGCTCTGTGTGCGAAGAAGCCGCTTCTTCGCCTCCGGGAGAATCGGCGAGCGGCAGCTTCCCAAAGGCGAAGATGCAAGCTGCAGCACACAGGCACAGTGTGGGCAGCATTCAGACTTAGAGAAAACAGTACTTTACCACTCTCCTGCCTTTTCCATGGTTATTCTATTGGAAAAGAACGAGTTTTGGACAACTACCTTTCATTCTTGCCAAACTCTTTGCAGACCCCCGTGCAAGCTTTAGAACAAGATTTTGGATGTTTTCTTTCCTGGCAGAGTTTCTCCTTGCAAGATATGGTGGAAAAGCTTTTTGCTGAGTGTAGAGCGGCAAGACACGCAGAAGACGCGGATACGCAGCTCTCCGAAGCTAAGTGCCGGTCCCGGGCTTCTTTCGGCACAAACCGCTCTCAGGAGCTCCCTGCGCTCGCCACAATGCTCTGTGTGCGAAGAAGCCGCTTCTTCGCCTGCGGGAGAATCGGCGAGCGGCAGCTTCCCAAAGGCGAAGATGCAAGCTGCAGCACACAGGCACAGTGTGGGCAGCCTTCAGACTTAGAGAAAACAGTACTTTACCACTCTCCTGCCTTTTCCATGGTTATTCTATTGGAAAAGAACGAGTTTTGGACAACTACCTTTCATTCTTGCCAAACTCTTTGCAGACCCCCGTGCAAGCTTTAGAACAAGATTTTGGATGTTTTCTTTCCTGGCAGAGTTTCTCCTTGCAAGATATGGTGGAAAAGCTTTTGGCTGAGTGTAGAGCGGCAAGACACACAGAAGACGCAGATACGCAGCTCTCCGAAGCTAAGTGCCGGTCCCGGGCTTCTTTCGGCACAAACCGCTCTCAGGAGCTCCCTGCGCTCGCCACAATGCTCTGTGTGCGAAGAAGCCGCTTCTTCGCCTGCGGGAGAATCGGCGAGCGGCAGCTTCCCAAAGGCGAAGATGCAAGCTGCGGCACACAGGCACAGTGTGGGCAGCCTTCAGACTTAGAGAAAACAGTACTTTACCACTCTCCTGCCTTTTCCATGGTTATTCTATTGGAAAAGAACGAGTTTTGGACAACTACCTTTCATTCTTGCCAAACTCTTTGCAGACCCCCGTGCAAGCTTTAGAACAAGATTTTGGATGTTTTCTTTCCTGGCAGAGTTTCTCCTTGCAAGATATGGTGGAAAAGCTTTTGGCTGAGTGTAGAGCGGCAAGACACGCAGAAGACGCAGATACGCAGCTCTCCGAAGCTAAGTGCCGGTCCCGGGCTTCTTTCGGCACAAACCGCTCTCAGGAGCTCCCTGCGCTCGCCACAATGCTCTGTGTGCGAAGAAGCCGCTTCTTCGCCTGCGGGAGAATCGGCGAGCGGCAGCTTCCCAAAGGCGAAGATGCAAGCTGCAGCACACAGGCACAGTGTGGGCAGCATTCAGACTTAGAGAAAACAGTACTTTACCACTCTCCTGCCTTTTCCATGGTTATTCTATTGGAAAAGAACGAGTTTTGGACAACTACCTTTCATTCTTGCCAAACTCTTTGCAGACCCCCGTGCAAGCTTTAGAACAAGTTTTTGGATGTTTTCTTTCCTGGCAGAGTTTCTCCTTGCAAGATATGGTGGAAAAGCTTTTTGCTGAGTGTAGAGCGGCAAGACACGCAGAAGACGCGGATACGCAGCTCTCCGAAGCTAAGTGCCGGTCCCGGGCTTCTTTCGGCACAAACCGCTCTCAGGAGCTCCCTGCGCTCGCCACAATGCTCTGTGTGCGAAGAAGCCGCTTCTTCGCCTGCGGGAGAATCGGCGAGCGGCAGCTTCCCAAAGGCGAAGATGCAAGCTGCAGCACACAGGCACAGTGTGGGCAGCCTTCAGACTTAGAGAAAACAGTACTTTACCACTCTCCTGCCTTTTCCATGGTTATTCTATTGGAAAAGAACGAGTTTTGGACAACTACCTTTCATTCTTGCCAAACTCTTTGCAGACCCCCGTGCAAGCTTTAGAACAAGATTTTGGATGTTTTCTTTCCTGGCAGAGTTTCTCCTTGCAAGATATGGTGGAAAAGCTTTTGGCTGAGTGTAGAGCGGCAAGACACGCAGAAGACGCAGATACGCAGCTCTCCGAAGCTAAGTGCCGGTCCCGGGCTTCTTTCGGCACAAACCGCTCTCAGGAGCTCCCTGCGCTCGCCACAATGCTCTGTGTGCGAAGAAGCCGCTTCTTCGCCTCCGGGAGAATCGGCGAGCGGCAGCTTCCCAAAGGCGAAGATGCAAGCTGCAGCACACAGGCACAGTGTGGGCAGCATTCAGACTTAGAGAAAACAGTACTTTACCACTCTCCTGCCTTTTCCATGGTTATTCTATTGGAAAAGAACGAGTTTTGGACAACTACCTTTCATTCTTGCCAAACTCTTTGCAGACCCCCGTGCAAGCTTTAGAACAAGATTTTGGATGTTTTCTTTCCTGGCAGAGTTTCTCCTTGCAAGATATGGTGGAAAAGCTTTTTGCTGAGTGTAGAGCGGCAAGACACGCAGAAGACGCGGATACGCAGCTCTCCGAAGCTAAGTGCCGGTCCCGGGCTTCTTTCGGCACAAACCGCTCTCAGGAGCTCCCTGCGCTCGCCACAATGCTCTGTGTGCGAAGAAGCCGCTTCTTCGCCTGCGGGAGAATCGGCGAGCGGCAGCTTGCCAAAGGCGAAGATGCAAGCTGCAGCACACAGGCACAGTGTGGGCAGCCTTCAGACTTAGAGAAAACAGTACTTTACCACTCTCCTGCCTTTTCCATGGTTATTCTATTGGAAAAGAACGAGTTTTGGACAACTACCTTTCATTCTTGCCAAACTCTTTGCAGACCCCCGTGCAAGCTTTAGAACAAGATTTTGGATGTTTTCTTTCCTGGCAGAGTTTCTCCTTGCAAGATATGGTGGAAAAGCTTTTTGCTGAGTGTAGAGCGGCAAGACACGCAGAAGACGCGGATACGCAGCTCTCCGAAGCTAAGTGCCGGTCCCGGGCTTCTTTCGGCACAAACCGCTCTCAGGAGCTCCCTGCGCTCGCCACAATGCTCTGTGTGCGAAGAAGCCGCTTCTTCGCCTCCGGGAGAATCGGCGAGCGGCAGCTTCCCAAAGGCGAAGATGCAAGCTGCGGCACACAGGCACAGTGTGGGCAGCATTCAGACTTAGAGAAAACAGTACTTTACCACTCTCCTGCCTTTTCCATGGTTATTCTATTGGAAAAGAACGAGTTTTGGACAACTACCTTTCATTCTTGCCAAACTCTTTGCAGACCCCCGTGCAAGCTTTAGAACAAGATTTTGGATGTTTTCTTTCCTGGCAGAGTTTCTCCTTGCAAGATATGGTGGAAAAGCTTTTGGCTGAGTGTAGAGCGGCAAGACACGCAGAAGACGCAGATACGCAGCTCTCCGAAGCTAAGTGCCGGTCCCGGGCTTCTTTCGGCACAAACCGCTCTCAGGAGCTCCCTGCGCTCGCCACAATGCTCTGTGTGCGAAGAAGCCGCTTCTTCGCCTCCGGGAGAATCGGCGAGCGGCAGCTTCCCAAAGGCGAAGATGCAAGCTGCAGCACGCAGGCACAGTGTGGGCAGCCTTCAGACTTAGAGAAAACAGTACTTTACCACTCTCCTGCCTTTTCCATGGTTATTCTATTGGAAAAGAACGAGTTTTGGACAACTACCTTTCATTCTTGCCAAACTCTTTGCAGACCCCCGTGCAAGCTTTAGAACAAGATTTTGGATGTTTTCTTTCCTGGCAGAGTTTCTCCTTGCAAGATATGGTGGAAAAGCTTTTTGCTGAGTGTAGAGCGGCAAGACACGCAGAAGACGCAGATACGCAGCTCTCCGAAGCTAAGTGCCGGTCCCGGGCTTCTTTCGGCACAAACCGCTCTCAGGAGCTCCCTGCGCTCGCCACAATGCTCTGTGTGCGAAGAAGCCGCTTCTTCGCCTCCGGGAGAATCGGCGAGCGGCAGCTTCCCAAAGGCGAAGATGCAAGCTGCAGCACGCAGGCACAGTGTGGGGAGCCTTCAGACTTAGAGAAAACAGTACTTTACCACTCTCCTGCCTTTTCCATGGTTATTCTATTGGAAAAGAACGAGTTTTGGACAACTACCTTTCATTCTTGCCAAACTCTTTGCAGACCCCCGTGCAAGCTTTAGAACAAGATTTTGGATGTTTTCTTTCCTGGCAGAGTTTCTCCTTGCAAGATATGGTGGAAAAGCTTTTTGCTGAGTGTAGAGCGGCAAGACACGCAGAAGACGCGGATACGCAGCTCTCCGAAGCTAAGTGCCGGTCCCGGGCTTCTTTCGGCACAAACCGCTCTCAGGAGCTCCCTGCGCTCGCCACAATGCTCTGTGTGCGAAGAAGCCGCTTCTTCGCCTCCGGGAGAATCGGCGAGCGGCAGCTTGCCAAAGGCGAAGATGCAAGCTGCAGCACACAGGCACAGTGTGGGCAGCATTCAGACTTAGAGAAAACAGTACTTTACCACTCTCCTGCCTTATCCATGGTTATTCTATTGGAAAAGAACGAGTTTTGGACAACTACCTTTCATTCTTGCCAAACTCTTTGCAGACCTGCGTGCAAGCTTTAGAACAAGATTTTGGATGTTTTCTTTCCTGGCATAGTTTCTCCTTGCAAGATATGGTGGAAAAGCTTTTGGCTGAGTGTAGAGCGGCAAGACACACAGAAGACGCAGATACGCAGCTCTCCGAAGCTAAGTGCCGGTCCCGGGCTTCTTTCGGCACAAACCGCTCTCAGGAGCTCCCTGCGCTCGCCACAATGCTCTGTGTGCGAAGAAGCCGCTTCTTCGCCTGCGGGAGAATCGGCGAGCGGCAGCTTCCCAAAGGCGAAGATGCAAGCTGCAGCACACAGGCACAGTGTGGGCAGCCTTCAGACTTAGAGAAAACAGTACTTTACCACTCTCCTGCCTTTTCCATGGTTATTCTATTGGAAAAGAACGAGTTTTGGACAACTACCTTTCATTCTTGCCAAACTCTTTGCAGACCCCCGTGCAAGCTTTAGAACAAGATTTTGGATGTTTTCTTTCCTGGCAGAGTTTCTCCTTGCAAGATATGGTGGAAAAGCTTTTTGCTGAGTGTAGAGCGGCAAGACACGCAGAAGACGCAGATACGCAGCTCTCCGAAGCTAAGTGCCGGTCCCGGGCTTCTTTCGGCACAAACCGCTCTCAGGAGCTCCCTGCGCTCGCCACAATGCTCTGTGTGCGAAGAAGCCGCTTCTTCGCCTGCGGGAGAATCGGCGAGCGGCAGCTTCCCAAAGGCGAAGATGCAAGCTGCGGCACACAGGCACAGTGTGGGCAGCATTCAGACTTAGAGAAAACAGTACTTTACCACTCTCCTGCCTTTTCCATGGTTATTCTATTGGAAAAGAACGAGTTTTGGACAACTACCTTTCATTCTTGCCAAACTCTTTGCAGACCCCCGTGCAAGCTTTAGAACAAGATTTTGGATGTTTTCTTTCCTGGCAGAGTTTCTCCTTGCAAGATATGGTGGAAAAGCTTTTGGCTGAGTGTAGAGCGGCAAGACACGCAGAAGACGCAGATACGCAGCTCTCCGAAGCTAAGTGCCGGTCCCGGGCTTCTTTCGGCACAAACCGCTCTCAGGAGCTCCCTGCGCTCGCCACAATGCTCTGTGTGCGAAGAAGCCGCTTCTTCGCCTCCGGGAGAATCGGCGAGCGGCAGCTTCCCAAAGGCGAAGATGCAAGCTGCAGCACGCAGGCACAGTGTGGGCAGCCTTCAGACTTAGAGAAAACAGTACTTTACCACTCTCCTGCCTTTTCCATGGTTATTCTATTGGAAAAGAACGAGTTTTGGACAACTACCTTTCATTCTTGCCAAACTCTTTGCAGACCCCCGTGCAAGCATTAGAACAAGATTTTGGATGTTTTCTTTCCTGGCAGAGTTTCTCCTTGCAAGATATGGTGGAAAAGCTTTTGGCTGAGTGTAGAGCGGCAAGACACACAGAAGACGCAGATACGCAGCTCTCCGAAGCTAAGTGCCGGTCCCGGGCTTCTTTCGGCACAAACCGCTCTCAGGAGCTCCCTGCGCTCGCCACAATGCTCTGTGTGCGAAGAAGCCGCTTCTTCGCCTGCGGGAGAATCGGCGAGCGGCAGCTTCCCAAAGGCGAAGATGCAAGCTGCGGCACACAGGCACAGTGTGGGCAGCCTTCAGACTTAGAGAAAACAGTACTTTACCACTCTCCTGCCTTTTCCATGGTTATTCTATTGGAAAAGAACGAGTTTTGGACAACTACCTTTCATTCTTGCCAAACTCTTTGCAGACCCCCGTGCAAGCTTTAGAACAAGATTTTGGATGTTTTCTTTCCTGGCAGAGTTTCTCCTTGCAAGATATGGTGGAAAAGCTTTTGGCTGAGTGTAGAGCGGCAAGACACGCAGAAGACGCAGATACGCAGCTCTCCGAAGCTAAGTGCCGGTCCCGGGCTTCTTTCGGCACAAACCGCTCTCAGGAGCTCCCTGCGCTCGCCACAATGCTCTGTGTGCGAAGAAGCCGCTTCTTCGCCTCCGGGAGAATCGGCGAGCGGCAGCTTCCCAAAGGCGAAGATGCAAGCTGCAGCACACAGGCACAGTGTGGGCAGCATTCAGACTTAGAGAAAACAGTACTTTACCACTCTCCTGCCTTTTCCATGGTTATTCTATTGGAAAAGAACGAGTTTTGGACAACTACCTTTCATTCTTGCCAAACTCTTTGCAGACCCCCGTGCAAACTTTAGAACAAGTTTTTGGATGTTTTCTTTCCTGGCAGAGTTTCTCCTTGCAAGATATGGTGGAAAAGCTTTTTGCTGAGTGTAGAGCGGCAAGACACGCAGAAGACGCGGATACGCAGCTCTCCGAAGCTAAGTGCCGGTCCCGGGCTTCTTTCGGCACAAACCGCTCTCAGGAGCTCCCTGCGCTCGCCACAATGCTCTGTGTGCGAAGAAGCCGCTTCTTCGCCTGCGGGAGAATCGGCGAGCGGCAGCTTCCCAAAGGCGAAGATGCAAGCTGCAGCACACAGGCACAGTGTGGGCAGCCTTCAGACTTAGAGAAAACAGTACTTTACCACTCTCCTGCCTTTTCCATGGTTATTCTATTGGAAAAGAACGAGTTTTGGACAACTACCTTTCATTCTTGCCAAACTCTTTGCAGACCCCCGTGCAAGCTTTAGAACAAGATTTTGGATGTTTTCTTTCCTGGCAGAGTTTCTCCTTGCAAGATATGGTGGAAAAGCTTTTTGCTGAGTGTAGAGCGGCAAGACACGCAGAAGACGCGGATACGCAGCTCTCCGAAGCTAAGTGCCGGTCCCGGGCTTCTTTCGGCACAAACCGCTCTCAGGAGCTCCCTGCGCTCGCCACAATGCTCTGTGTGCGAAGAAGCCGCTTCTTCGCCTGCGGGAGAATCGGCGAGTGGCAGCTTCCCAAAGGCGAAGATGCAAGCTGCAGCACACAGGCACAGTGTGGGCAGCATTCAGACTTAGAGAAAACAGTACTTTACCACTCTCCTGCCTTTTCCATGGTTATTCTATTGGAAAAGAACGAGTTTTGGACAACTACCTTTCATTCTTGCCAAACTCTTTGCAGACCCCCGTGCAAGCTTTAGAACAAGATTTTGGATGTTTTCTTTCCTGGCAGAGTTTCTCCTTGCAAGATATGGTGGAAAAGCTTTTTGCTGAGTATAGAGCGGCAAGACACGCAGAAGACGCAGATACGCAGCTCTCCGAAGCTAAGTGCCGGTCCCGGGCTTCTTTCGGCACAAACCGCTCTCAGGAGCTCCCTGCGCTCGCCACAATGCTCTGTGTGCGAAGAAAGCCGCTTCTTCGCCTCCGGGAGAATCGGCGAGCGGCAGCTTCCCAAAGGCGAAGATGCAAGCTGCAGCACACAGGCACAGTGTGGGCAGCATTCAGACTTAGAGAAAACAGTACTTTACCACTCTCCTGCCTTTTCCATGGTTATTCTATTGGAAAAGAACGAGTTTTGGACAACTACCTTTCATTCTTGCCAAACTCTTTGCAGACCCCCGTGCAAGCTTTAGAACAAGATTTTGGATGTTTTCTTTCCTGGCAGAGTTTCTCCTTGCAAGATATGGTGGAAAAGCTTTTTGCTGAGTGTAGAGCGGCAAGACACGCAGAAGACGCGGATATGCAGCTCTCCGAAGCTAAGTGCCGGTCCCGGGCTTCTTTCGGCACAAACCGCTCTCAGGAGCTCCCTGCGCTCGCCACAATGCTCTGTGTGCGAAGAAGCCGCTTCTTCGCCTGCGGGAGAATCGGCGAGCGGCAGCTTCCCAAAGGCGAAGATGCAAGCTGCAGCACACAGGCACAGTGTGGGCAGCCTTCAGACTTAGAGAAAACAGTACTTTACCACTCTCCTGCCTTTTCCATGGTTATTCTATTGGAAAAGAACGAGTTTTGGACAACTACCTTTCATTCTTGCCAAACTCTTTGCAGACCCCCGTGCAAGCTTTAGAACAAGATTTTGGATGTTTTCTTTCCTGGCAGAGTTTCTCCTTGCAAGATATGGTGGAAAAGCTTTTTGCTGAGTGTAGAGCGGCAAGACACGCAGAAGACGCGGATACGCAGCTCTCCGAAGCTAAGTGCCGGTCCCGGGCTTCTTTCGGCACAAACCGCTCTCAGGAGCTCCCTGCGCTCGCCACAATGCTCTGTGTGCGAAGAAGCCGCTTCTTCGCCTCCGGGAGAATCGGCGAGCGGCAGCTTCCCAAAGGCGAAGATGCAAGCTGCAGCACACAGGCACAGTGTGGGCAGCATTCAGACTTAGAGAAAACAGTACTTTACCACTCTCCTGCCTTTTCCATGGTTATTCTATTGGAAAAGAACGAGTTTTGGACAACTACCTTTCATTCTTGCCAAACTCTTTGCAGACCCCCGTGCAAGCTTTAGAACAAGATTTTGGATGTTTTCTTTCCTGGCAGAGTTTCTCCTTGCAAGATATGGTGGAAAAGCTTTTGGCTGAGTGTAGAGCGGCAAGACACGCAGAAGACGCAGATACGCAGCTCTCCGAAGCTAAGTGCCGGTCCCGGGCTTCTTTCGGCACAAACCGCTCTCAGGAGCTCCCTGCGCTCGCCACAATGCTCTGTGTGCGAAGAAGCCGCTTCTTCGCCTCCGGGAGAATCGGCGAGCGGCAGCTTGCCAAAGGCGAAGATGCAAGCTGCAGCACGCAGGCACAGTGTGGGCAGCCTTCAGACTTAGAGAAAACAGTACTTTACCACTCTCCTGCCTTTTCCATGGTTATTCTATTGGAAAAGAACGAGTTTTGGACAACTACCTTTCATTCTTGCCAAACTCTTTGCAGACCCCCGTGCAAGCTTTAGAACAAGATTTTGGATGTTTTCTTTCCTGGCAGAGTTTCTCCTTGCAAGATATGGTGGAAAAGCTTTTTGCTGAGTGTAGAGCGGCAAGACACGCAGAAGACGCAGATACGCAGCTCTCCGAAGCTAAGTGCCGGTCCCGGGCTTCTTTCGGCACAAACCGCTCTCAGGAGCTCCCTGCGCTCGCCACAATGCTCTGTGTGCGAAGAAGCCGCTTCTTCGCCTCCGGGAGAATCGGCGAGCGGCAGCTTCCCAAAGGCGAAGATGCAAGCTGCAGCACGCAGGCACAGTGTGGGCAGCCTTCAGACTTAGAGAAAACAGTACTTTACCACTCTCCTGCCTTTTCCATGGTTATTCTATTGGAAAAGAACGAGTTTTGGACAACTACCTTTCATTCTTGCCAAACTCTTTGCAGACCTGCGTGCAAGCTTTAGAACAAGATTTTGGATGTTTTCTTTCCTGGCAGAGTTTCTCCTTGCAAGATATGGTGGAAAAGCTTTTTGCTGAGTGTAGAGCGGCAAGACACGCAGAAGACGTGGATACGCAGCTCTCCGAAGCTAAGTGCCGGTCCCGGGCTTCTTTCGGCACAAACCGCTCTCAGGAGCTCCCTGCGCTCGCCACAATGCTCTGTGTGCGAAGAAGCCGCTTCTTCGCCTCCGGGAGAATCGGCGAGCGGCAGCTTCCCAAAGGCGAAGATGCAAGCTGCAGCACACAGGCACAGTGTGGGCAGCATTCAGACTTAGAGAAAACAGTACTTTACCACTCTCCTGCCTTATCCATGGTTATTCTATTGGAAAAGAACGAGTTTTGGACAACTACCTTTCATTCTTGCCAAACTCTTTGCAGACCTGCGTGCAAGCTTTAGAACAAGATTTTGGATGTTTTCTTTCCTGGCAGAGTTTCTCCTTGCAAGATATGGTGGAAAAGCTTTTGGCTGAGTGTAGAGTGGCAAGACACACAGAAGACGCAGATACGCAGCTCTCCGAAGCTAAGTGCCGGTCCCGGGCTTCTTTCGGCACAAACCGCTCTCAGGAGCTCCCTGCGCTCGCCACAATGCTCTGTGTGCGAAGAAGCCGCTTCTTCGCCTGCGGGAGAATCGGCGAGCGGCAGCTTCCCAAAGGCGAAGATGCAAGCTGCAGCACACAGGCACAGTGTGGGCAGCCTTCAGACTTAGAGAAAACAGTACTTTACCACTCTCCTGCCTTTTCCATGGTTATTCTATTGGAAAAGAACGAGTTTTGGACAACTACCTTTCATTCTTGCCAAACTCTTTGCAGACCCCCGTGCAAGCTTTAGAACAAGATTTTGGATGTTTTCTTTCCTGGCAGAGTTTCTCCTTGCAAGATATGGTGGAAAAGCTTTTTGCTGAGTGTAGAGCGGCAAGACACGCAGAAGACGCAGATACGCAGCTCTCCGAAGCTAAGTGCCGGTCCCGGGCTTCTTTCGGCACAAACCGCTCTCAGGAGCTCCCTGCGCTCGCCACAATGCTCTGTGTGCGAAGAAGCCGCTTCTTCGCCTCCGGGAGAATCGGCGAGCGGCAGCTTCCCAAAGGCGAAGATGCAAGCTGCGGCACACAGGCACAGTGTGGGCAGCCTTCAGACTTAGAGAAAACAGTACTTTACCACTCTCCTGCCTTTTCCATGGTTATTCTATTGGAAAAGAACGAGTTTTGGACAACTACCTTTCATTCTTGCCAAACTCTTTGCAGACCCCCGTGCAAGCTTTAGAACAAGATTTTGGATGTTTTCTTTCCTGGCAGAGTTTCTCCTTGCAAGATATGGTGGAAAAGCTTTTTGCTGAGTGTAGAGCGGCAAGACACGCAGAAGACGCAGATACGCAGCTCTCCGAAGCTAAGTGCCGGTCCCGGGCTTCTTTCGGCACAAACCGCTCTCAGGAGCTCCCTGCGCTCGCCACAATGCTCTGTGTGCGAAGAAGCCGCTTCTTCGCCTGCGGGAGAATCGGCGAGCGGCAGCTTCCCAAAGGCGAAGATGCAAGCTGCAGCACGCAGGCACAGTGTGGGCAGCCTTCAGACTTAGAGAAAACAGTACTTTACCACTCTCCTGCCTTTTCCATGGTTATTCTATTGGAAAAGAACGAGTTTTGGACAACTACCTTTCATTCTTGCCAAACTCTTTGCAGACCCCCGTGCAAGCATTAGAACAAGATTTTGGATGTTTTCATTCCTGGCAGAGTTTCTCCTTGCAAGATATGGTGGAAAAGCTTTTGGCTGAGTGTAGAGCGGCAAGACACGCAGAAGACGCAGATACGCAGCTCTCCGAAGCTAAGTGCCGGTCCCGGGCTTCTTTCGGCACAAACCGCTCTCAGGAGCTCCCTGCGCTCGCCACAATGCTCTGTGTGCGAAGAAGCCGCTTCTTCGCCTGCGGGAGAATCGGCGAGCGGCAGCTTGCCAAAGGCGAAGATGCAAGCTGCAGCACACAGGCACAGTGTGGGCAGCCTTCAGACTTAGAAAAAACAGTACTTTACCACTCTCCTGCCTTTTCCATGGTTATTCTATTGGAAAAGAACGAGTTTTGGACAAATACCTTTCATTCTTGCCAAACTCTTTGCAGACCCCCGTGCAAGCTTTAGAACAAGATTTTGGATGTTTTCTTTCCTGGCAGAGTTTCTCCTTGCAAGATATGGTGGAAAAGCTTTTTGCTGAGTGTAGAGCGGCAAGACACGCAGAAGACGCAGATACGCAGCTCTCCGAAGCTAAGTGCCGGTCCCGGGCTTCTTTCGGCACAAACCGCTCTCAGGAGCTCCCTGCGCTCGCCACAATGCTCTGTGTGCGAAGAAGCCGCTTCTTCGCCTCCGGGAGAATCGGCGAGCGGCAGCTTCCCAAAGGCGAAGATGCAAGCTTCAGCACACAGGCACAGTGTGGGCAGCATTCAGACTTAGAGAAAACAGTACTTTACCACTCTCCTGCCTTATCCATGGTTATTCTATTGGAAAAGAACGAGTTTTGGACAACTACCTTTCATTCTTGCCAAACTCTTTGCAGACCTGCGTGCAAGCTTTAGAACAAGATTTTGGATGTTTTCTTTCCTGGCAGAGTTTCTCCTTGCAAGATATGGTGGAAAAGCTTTTTGCTGAGTGTAGAGCGGCAAGACACACAGAAGACGCAGATACGCAGCTCTCCGAAGCTAAGTGCCGGTCCCGGGCTTCTTTCGGCACAAACCGCTCTCAGGAGCTCCCTGCGCTCGCCACAATGCTCTGTGTGCGAAGAAGCCGCTTCTTCGCCTGCGGGAGAATCGGCGAGCGGCAGCTTCCCAAAGGCGAAGATGCAAGCTGCGGCACACAGGCACAGTGTGGGCAGCCTTCAGACTTAGAGAAAACAGTACTTTACCACTCTCCTGCCTTTTCCATGGTTATTCTATTGGAAAAGAACGAGTTTTGGACAACTACCTTTCATTCTTGCCAAACTCTTTGCAGACCCCCGTGCAAGCTTTAGAACAAGATTTTGGATGTTTTCTTTCCTGGCAGAGTTTCTCCTTGCAAGATATGGTGGAAAAGCTTTTTGCTGAGTGTAGAGCGGCAAGACACGCAGAAGACGCAGATACGCAGCTCTCCGAAGCTAAGTGCCGGTCCCGGGCTTCTTTCGGCACAAACCGCTCTCAGGAGCTCCCTGCGCTCGCCACAATGCTCTGTGTGCGAAGAAGCCGCTTCTTCGCCTGCGGGAGAATCGGCGAGCGGCAGCTTCCCAAAGGCGAAGATGCAAGCTGCAGCACGCAGGCACAGTGTGGGCAGCCTTCAGACTTAGAGAAAACAGTACTTTACCACTCTCCTGCCTTTTCCATGGTTATTCTATTGGAAAAGAACGAGTTTTGGACAACTACCTTTCATTCTTGCCAAACTCTTTGCAGACCCCCGTGCAAGCTTTAGAACAAGATTTTGGATGTTTTCTTTCCTGGCAGAGTTTCTCCTTGCAAGATATGGTGGAAAAGCTTTTTGCTGAGTGTAGAGCGGCAAGACACACAGAAGACGCAGATACGCAGCTCTCCGAAGCTAAGTGCCGGTCCCGGGCTTCTTTCGGCACAAACCGCTCTCAGGAGCTCCCTGCGCTCGCCACAATGCTCTGTGTGCGAAGAAGCCGCTTCTTCGCCTGCGGGAGAATCGGCGAGCGGCAGCTTCCCAAAGGCGAAGATGCAAGCTGCGGCACACAGGCACAGTGTGGGCAGCCTTCAGACTTAGAGAAAACAGTACTTTACCACTCTCCTGCCTTTTCCATGGTTATTCTATTGGAAAAGAACGAGTTTTGGACAACTACCTTTCATTCTTGCCAAACTCTTTGCAGACCCCCGTGCAAGCTTTAGAACAAGATTTTGGATGTTTTCTTTCCTGGCAGAGTTTCTCCTTGCAAGATATGGTGGAAAAGCTTTTTGCTGAGTGTAGAGCGGCAAGACACGCAGAAGACGCAGATACGCAGCTCTCCGAAGCTAAGTGCCGGTCCCGGGCTTCTTTCGGCACAAACCGCTCTCAGGAGCTCCCTGCGCTCGCCACAATGCTCTGTGTGCGAAGAAGCCGCTTCTTCGCCTGCGGGAGAATCGGCGAGCGGCAGCTTCCCAAAGGCGAAGATGCAAGCTGCGGCACACAGGCACAGTGTGGGCAGCATTCAGACTTAGAGAAAACAGTACTTTACCACTCTCCTGCCTTTTCCATGGTTATTCTATTGGAAAAGAACGAGTTTTGGACAACTACCTTTCATTCTTGCCAAACTCTTTGCAGACCCCCGTGCAAGCTTTAGAACAAGATTTTGGATGTTTTCTTTCCTGGCAGAGTTTCTCCTTGCAAGATATGGTGGAAAAGCTTTTGGCTGAGTGTAGAGCGGCAAGACACGCAGAAGACGCAGATACGCAGCTCTCCGAAGCTAAGTGCCGGTCCCGGGCTTCTTTCGGCACAAACCGCTCTCAGGAGCTCCCTGCGCTCGCCACAATGCTCTGTGTGCGAAGAAGCCGCTTCTTCGCCTCCGGGAGAATCGGCGAGCGGCAGCTTCCCAAAGGCGAAGATGCAAGCTGCAGCACGCAGGCACAGTGTGGGCAGCCTTCAGACTTAGAGAAAACAGTACTTTACCACTCTCCTGCCTTTTCCATGGTTATTCTATTGGAAAAGAACGAGTTTTGGACAACTACCTTTCATTCTTGCCAAACTCTTTGCAGACCTGCGTGCAAGCTTTAGAACAAGATTTTGGATGTTTTCTTTCCTGGCAGAGTTTCTCCTTGCAAGATATGGTGGAAAAGCTTTTTGCTGAGTGTAGAGCGGCAAGACACGCAGAAGACGCAGATACGCAGCTCTCCGAAGCTAAGTGCCGGTCCCGGGCTTCTTTCGGCACAAACCGCTCTCAGGAGCTCCCTGCGCTCGCCACAATGCTCTGTGTGCGAAGAAGCCGCTTCTTCGCCTCCGGGAGAATCGGCGAGCGGCAGCTTCCCAAAGGCGAAGATGCAAGCTGCAGCACACAGGCACAGTGTGGGCAGCATTCAGACTTAGAGAAAACAGTACTTTACCACTCTCCTGCCTTATCCATGGTTATTCTATTGGAAAAGAACGAGTTTTGGACAACTACCTTTCATTCTTGCCAAACTCTTTGCAGACCCCCGTGCAAGCTTTAGAACAAGATTTTGGATGTTTTCTTTCCTGGCAGAGTTTCTCCTTGCAAGATATGGTGGAAAAGCTTTTTGCTGAGTGTAGAGCGGCAAGACACGCAGAAGACGCAGATACGCAGCTCTCCGAAGCTAAGTGCCGGTCCCGGGCTTCTTTCGGCACAAACCGCTCTCAGGAGCTCCCTGCGCTCGCCACAATGCTCTGTGTGCGAAGAAGCCGCTTCTTCGCCTGCGGGAGAATCGGCGAGCGGCAGCTTCCCAAAGGCGAAGATGCAAGCTGCGGCACACAGGCACAGTGTGGGCAGCCTTCAGACTTAGAGAAAACAGTACTTTACCACTCTCCTGCCTTTTCCATGGTTATTCTATTGGAAAAGAACGAGTTTTGGACAACTACCTTTCATTCTTGCCAAACTCTTTGCAGACCCCCGTGCAAGCTTTAGAACAAGATTTTGGATGTTTTCTTTCCTGGCAGAGTTTCTCCTTGCAAGATATGGTGGAAAAGCTTTTTGCTGAGTGTAGAGCGGCAAGACACGCAGAAGACGCAGATACGCAGCTCTCCGAAGCTAAGTGCCGGTCCCGGGCTTCTTTCGGCACAAACCGCTCTCAGGAGCTCCCTGCGCTCGCCACAATGCTCTGTGTGCGAAGAAGCCGCTTCTTCGCCTCCGGGAGAATCGGCGAGCGGCAGCTTCCCAAAGGCGAAGATGCAAGCTGCAGCACACAGGCACAGTGTGGGCAGCCTTCAGACTTCGAGAAAACAGTACTTTACCACTCTCCTGCCTTTTCCATGGTTATTCTATTGGAAAAGAACGAGTTTTGGACAACTACCTTTCATTCTTGCCAAACTCTTTGCAGACCCCCGTGCAAGCTTTAGAACAAGTTTTTGGATGTTTTCTTTCCTGGCAGAGTTTCTCCTTGCAAGATATGGTGGAAAAGCTTTTTGCTGAGTGTAGAGCGGCAAGACACGCAGAAGACGCGGATACGCAGCTCTCCGAAGCTAAGTGCCGGTCCCGGGCTTCTTTCGGCACAAACCGCTCTCAGGAGCTCCCTGCGCTCGCCACAATGCTCTGTGTGCGAAGAAGCCGCTTCTTCGCCTGCGGGAGAATCGGCGAGCGGCAGCTTCCCAAAGGCGAAGATGCAAGCTGCAGCACACAGGCACAGTGTGGGCAGCCTTCAGACTTAGAGAAAACAGTACTTTACCACTCTCCTGCCTTTTCCATGGTTATTCTATTGGAAAAGAACGAGTTTTGGACAACTACCTTTCATTCTTGCCAAACTCTTTGCAGACCCCCGTGCAAGCTTTAGAACAAGATTTTGGATGTTTTCTTTCCTGGCAGAGTTTCTCCTTGCAAGATATGGTGGAAAAGCTTTTTGCTGAGTGTAGAGCGGCAAGACACGCAGAAGACGCAGATACGCAGCTCTCCGAAGCTAAGTGCCGGTCCCGGGCTTCTTTCGGCACAAACCGCTCTCAGGAGCTCCCTGCGCTCGCCACAATGCTCTGTGTGCGAAGAAGCCGCTTCTTCGCCTGCGGGAGAATCGGCGAGCGGCAGCTTCCCAAAGGCGAAGATGCAAGCTGCGGCACACAGGCACAGTGTGGGCAGCCTTCAGACTTAGAGAAAACAGTACTTTACCACTCTCCTGCCTTTTCCATGGTTATTCTATTGGAAAAGAACGAGTTTTGGACAACTACCTTTCATTCTTGCCAAACTCTTTGCAGACCCCCGTGCAAGCTTTAGAACAAGATTTTGGATGTTTTCTTTCCTGGCAGAGTTTCTCCTTGCAAGATATGGTGGAAAAGCTTTTGGCTGAGTGTAGAGCGGCAAGACACGCAGAAGACGCAGATACGCAGCTCTCCGAAGCTAAGTGCCGGTCCCGGGCTTCTTTCGGCACAAACCGCTCTCAGGAGCTCCCTGCGCTCGCCACAATGCTCTGTGTGCGAAGAAGCCGCTTCTTCGCCTGCGGGAGAATCGGCGAGCGGCAGCTTCCCAAAGGCGAAGATGCAAGCTGCAGCACACAGGCACAGTGTGGGCAGCATTCAGACTTAGAGAAAACAGTACTTTACCACTCTCCTGCCTTTTCCATGGTTATTCTATTGGAAAAGAACGAGTTTTGGACAACTACCTTTCATTCTTGCCAAACTCTTTGCAGACCCCCGTGCAAGCTTTAGAACAAGTTTTTGGATGTTTTCTTTCCTGGCAGAGTTTCTCCTTGCAAGATATGGTGGAAAAGCTTTTTGCTGAGTGTAGAGCGGCAAGACACGCAGAAGACGCGGATACGCAGCTCTCCGAAGCTAAGTGCCGGTCCCGGGCTTCTTTCGGCACAAACCGCTCTCAGGAGCTCCCTGCGCTCGCCACAATGCTCTGTGTGCGAAGAAGCCGCTTCTTCGCCTGCGGGAGAATCGGCGAGCGGCAGCTTCCCAAAGGCGAAGATGCAAGCTGCAGCACACAGGCACAGTGTGGGCAGCCTTCAGACTTAGAGAAAACAGTACTTTACCACTCTCCTGCCTTTTCCATGGTTATTCTATTGGAAAAGAACGAGTTTTGGACAACTACCTTTCATTCTTGCCAAACTCTTTGCAGACCCCCGTGCAAGCTTTAGAACAAGATTTTGGATGTTTTCTTTCCTGGCAGAGTTTCTCCTTGCAAGATATGGTGGAAAAGCTTTTTGCTGAGTGTAGAGCGGCAAGACACGCAGAAGACGCAGATACGCAGCTCTCCGAAGCTAAGTGCCGGTCCCGGTCTTCTTTCGGCACAAACCGCTCTCAGGAGCTCCCTGCGCTCGCCACAATGCTCTGTGTGCGAAGAAGCCGCTTCTTCGCCTCCGGGAGAATCGGCGAGCGGCAGCTTCCCAAAGGCGAAGATGCAAGCTGCAGCACACAGGGACAGTGTGGGCAGCATTCAGACTTAGAGAAAACAGTACTTTACCACTCTCCTGCCTTTTCCATGGTTATTCTATTGGAAAAGAACGAGTTTTGGACAACTACCTTTCATTCTTGCCAAACTCTTTGCAGACCCCCGTGCAAGCTTTAGAACAAGATTTTGGATGTTTTCTTTCCTGGCAGAGTTTCTCCTTGCAAGATATGGTGGAAAAGCTTTTTGCTGAGTGTAGAGCGGCAAGACACGCAGAAGACGCGGATACGCAGCTCTCCGAAGCTAAGTGCCGGTCCCGGGCTTCTTTCGGCACAAACCGCTCTCAGGAGCTCCCTGCGCTCGCCACAATGCTCTGTGTGCGAAGAAGCCGCTTCTTCGCCTCCGGGAGAATCGGCGAGCGGCAGCTTCCCAAAGGCGAAGATGCAAGCTGCAGCACACAGGCACAGTGTGGGCAGCCTTCAGACTTAGAGAAAACAGTACTTTACCACTCTCCTGCCTTTTCCATGGTTATTCTATTGGAAAAGAACGAGTTTTGGACAACTACCTTTCATTCTTGCCAAACTCTTTGCAGACCCCCGTGCAAGCTTTAGAACAAGATTTTGGATGTTTTCTTTCCTGGCAGAGTTTCTCCTTGCAAGATATGGTGGAAAAGCTTTTTGCTGAGTGTAGAGCGGCAAGACACGCAGAAGACGCGGATACGCAGCTCTCCGAAGCTAAGTGCCGGTCCCGGGCTTCTTTCGGCACAAACCGCTCTCAGGAGCTCCCTGCGCTCGCCACAATGCTCTGTGTGCGAAGAAGCCGCTTCTTCGCCTCCGGGAGAATCGGCGAGCGGCAGCTTCCCAAAGGCGAAGATGCAAGCTGCGGCACACAGGCACAGTGTGGGCAGCATTCAGACTTAGAGAAAACAGTACTTTACCACTCTCCTGCCTTTTCCATGGTTATTCTATTGGAAAAGAACGAGTTTTGGACAACTACCTTTCATTCTTGCCAAACTCTTTGCAGACCCCCGTGCAAGCTTTAGAACAAGATTTTGGATGTTTTCTTTCCTGGCAGAGTTTCTCCTTGCAAGATATGGTGGAAAAGCTTTTGGCTGAGTGTAGAGCGGCAAGACACGCAGAAGACGCAGATACGCAGCTCTCCGAAGCTAAGTGCCGGTCCCGGGCTTCTTTCGGCACAAACCGCTCTCAGGAGCTCCCTGCGCTCGCCACAATGCTCTGTGTGCGAAGAAGCCGCTTCTTCGCCTCCGGGAGAATCGGCGAGCGGCAGCTTGCCAAAGGCGAAGATGCAAGCTGCAGCACGCAGGCACAGTGTGGGCAGCCTTCAGACTTAGAGAAAACAGTACTTTACCACTCTCCTGCCTTTTCCATGGTTATTCTATTGGAAAAGAACGAGTTTTGGACAACTACCTTTCATTCTTGCCAAACTCTTTGCAGACCCCCGTGCAAGCTTTAGAACAAGATTTTGGATGTTTTCTTTCCTGGCAGAGTTTCTCCTTGCAAGATATGGTGGAAAAGCTTTTTGCTGAGTGTAGAGCGGCAAGACACGCAGAAGACGCAGATACGCAGCTCTCCGAAGCTAAGTGCCGGTCCCGGGCTTCTTTCGGCACAAACCGCTCTCAGGAGCTCCCTGCGCTCGCCACAATGCTCTGTGTGCGAAGAAGCCGCTTCTTCGCCTCCGGGAGAATCGGCGAGCGGCAGCTTCCCAAAGGCGAAGATGCAAGCTGCAGCACGCAGGCACAGTGTGGGCAGCCTTCAGACTTAGAGAAAACAGTACTTTACCACTCTCCTGCCTTTTCCATGGTTATTCTATTGGAAAAGAACGAGTTTTGGACAACTACCTTTCATTCTTGCCAAACTCTTTGCAGACCCCCGTGCAAGCTTTAGAACAAGATTTTGGATGTTTTCTTTCCTGGCAGAGTTTCTCCTTGCAAGATATGGTGGAAAAGCTTTTTGCTGAGTGTAGAGCGGCAAGACACGCAGAAGACGCAGATACGCAGCTCTCCGAAGCTAAGTGCCGGTCCCGGGCTTCTTTCGGCACAAACCGCTCTCAGGAGCTCCCTGCGCTCGCCACAATGCTCTGTGTGCGAAGAAGCCGCTTCTTCGCCTCCGGGAGAATCGGCGAGCGGCAGCTTCCCAAAGGCGAAGATGCAAGCTGCAGCACGCAGGCACAGTGTGGGCAGCCTTCAGACTTAGAGAAAACAGTACTTTACCACTCTCCTGCCTTTTCCATGGTTATTCTATTGGAAAAGAACGAGTTTTGGACAACTACCTTTCATTCTTGCCAAACTCTTTGCAGACCTGCGTGCAAGCTTTAGAACAAGATTTTGGATGTTTTCTTTCCTGGCAGAGTTTCTCCTTGCAAGATATGGTGGAAAAGCTTTTTGCTGAGTGTAGAGCGGCAAGACACGCAGAAGACGCGGATACGCAGCTCTCCGAAGCTAAGTGCCGGTCCCGGGCTTCTTTCGGCACAAACCGCTCTCAGGAGCTCCCTGCGCTCGCCACAATGCTCTGTGTGCGAAGAAGCCGCTTCTTCGCCTGCGGGAGAATCGGCGAGCGGCAGCTTCCCAAAGGCGAAGATGCAAGCTGCGGCACACAGGCACAGTGTGGGCAGCCTTCAGACTTAGAGAAAACAGTACTTTACCACTCTCCTGCCTTTTCCATGGTTATTCTATTGGAAAAGAACGAGTTTTGGACAACTACCTTTCATTCTTGCCAAACTCTTTGCAGACCCCCGTGCAAGCTTTAGAACAAGATTTTGGATGTTTTCTTTCCTGGCAGAGTTTCTCCTTGCAAGATATGGTGGAAAAGCTTTTTGCTGAGTGTAGAGCGGCAAGACACGCAGAAGACGCAGATACGCAGCTCTCCGAAGCTAAGTGCCGGTCCCGGGCTTCTTTCGGGACAAACCGCTCTCAGGAGCTCCCTGCGCTCGCCACAATGCTCTGTGTGCGAAGAAGCCGCTTCTTCGCCTGCGGGAGAATCGGCGAGCGGCAGCTTCCCAAAGGCGAAGATGCAAGCTGCGGCACACAGGCACAGTGTGGGCAGCATTCAGACTTAGAGAAAACAGTACTTTACCACTCTCCTGCCTTTTCCATGGTTATTCTATTGGAAAAGAACGAGTTTTGGACAACTACCTTTCATTCTTGCCAAACTCTTTGCAGACCCCCGTGCAAGCTTTAGAACAAGATTTTGGATGTTTTCTTTCCTGGCAGAGTTTCTCCTTGCAAGATATGGTGGAAAAGCTTTTGGCTGAGTGTAGAGCGGCAAGACACGCAGAAGACGCAGATACGCAGCTCTCCGAAGCTAAGTGCCGGTCCCGGGCTTCTTTCGGCACAAACCGCTCTCAGGAGCTCCCTGCGCTCGCCACAATGCTCTGTGTGCGAAGAAGCCGCTTCTTCGCCTCCGGGAGAATCGGCGAGCGGCAGCTTCCCAAAGGCGAAGATGCAAGCTGCAGCACGCAGGCACAGTGTGGGCAGCCTTCAGACTTAGAGAAAACAGTACTTTACCACTCTCCTGCCTTTTCCATGGTTATTCTATTGGAAAAGAACGAGTTTTGGACAACTACCTTTCATTCTTGCCAAACTCTTTGCAGACCTGCGTGCAAGCTTTAGAACAAGATTTTGGATGTTTTCTTTCCTGGCAGAGTTTCTCCTTGCAAGATATGGTGGAAAAGCTTTTTGCTGAGTGTAGAGCGGCAAGACACGCAGAAGACGCAGATACGCAGCTCTCCGAAGCTAAGTGCCGGTCCCGGGCTTCTTTCGGCACAAACCGCTCTCAGGAGCTCCCTGCGCTCGCCACAATGCTCTGTGTGCGAAGAAGCCGCTTCTTCGCCTCCGGGAGAATCGGCGAGCGGCAGCTTCCCAAAGGCGAAGATGCAAGCTGCAGCACACAGGCACAGTGTGGGCAGCCTTCAGACTTAGAGAAAACAGTACTTTACCACTCTCCTGCCTTATCCATGGTTATTCTATTGGAAAAGAACGAGTTTTGGACAACTACCTTTCATTCTTGCCAAACTCTTTGCAGACCCCCGTGCAAGCTTTAGAACAAGATTTTGGATGTTTTCTTTCCTGGCAGAGTTTCTCCTTGCAAGATATGGTGGAAAAGCTTTTGGCTGAGTGTAGAGCGGCAAGACACACAGAAGACGCAGATACGCAGCTCTCCGAAGCTAAGTGCCGGTCCCGGGCTTCTTTCGGCACAAACCGCTCTCAGGAGCTCCCTGCGCTCGCCACAATGCTCTGTGTGCGAAGAAGCCGCTTCTTCGCCTGCGGGAGAATCGGCGAGCGGCAGCTTCCCAAAGGCGAAGATGCAAGCTGCGGCACACAGGCACAGTGTGGGCAGCCTTCAGACTTAGAGAAAACAGTACTTTACCACTCTCCTGCCTTTTCCATGGTTATTCTATTGGAAAAGAACGAGTTTTGGACAACTACCTTTCATTCTTGCCAAACTCTTTGCAGACCCCCGTGCAAGCTTTAGAACAAGATTTTGGATGTTTTCTTTCCTGGCAGAGTTTCTCCTTGCAAGATATGCTGGAAAAGCTTTTGGCTGAGTGTAGAGCGGCAAGACACGCAGAAGACGCAGATACGCAGCTCTCCGAAGCTAAGTGCCGGTCCCGGGCTTCTTTCGGCACAAACCGCTCTCAGGAGCTCCCTGCGCTCGCCACAATGCTCTGTGTGCGAAGAAGCCGCTTCTTCGCCTGCGGGAGAATCGGCGAGCGGCAGCTTCCCAAAGGCGAAGATGCAAGCTGCAGCACACAGGCACAGTGTGGGCAGCATTCAGACTTAGAGAAAACAGTACTTTACCACTCTCCTGCCTTTTCCATGGTTATTCTATTGGAAAAGAACGAGTTTTGGACAACTACCTTTCATTCTTGCCAAACTCTTTGCAGACCCCCGTGCAAGCTTTAGAACAAGATTTTGGATGTTTTCTTTCCTGGCAGAGTTTCTCCTTGCAAGATATGGTGGAAAAGCTTTTTGCTGAGTGTAGAGCGGCAAGACACGCAGAAGACGCGGATACGCAGCTCTCCGAAGCTAAGTGCCGGTCCCGGGCTTCTTTCGGCACAAACCGCTCTCAGGAGCTCCCTGCGCTCGCCACAATGCTCTGTGTGCGAAGAAGCCGCTTCTTCGCCTCCGGGAGAATCGGCGAGCGGCAGCTTCCCAAAGGCGAAGATGCAAGCTGCAGCACACAGGCACAGTGTGGGCAGCATTCAGACTTAGAGAAAACAGTACTTTACCACTCTCCTGCCTTTTCCATGGTTATTCTATTGGAAAAGAACGAGTTTTGGACAACTACCTTTCATTCTTGCCAAACTCTTTGCAGACCCCCGTGCAAGCTTTAGAACAAGATTTTGGATGTTTTCTTTCCTGGCAGAGTTTCTCCTTGCAAGATATGGTGGAAAAGCTTTTTGCTGAGTGTAGAGCGGCAAGACATGCAGAAGACGCAGATACGCAGCTCTCCGAAGCTAAGTGCCGGTCCTGGGCTTCTTTCGGCACAAACCGCTCTCAGGAGCTCCCTGCGCTCGCCACAATGCTCTGTGTGCGAAGAAGCCGCTTCTTCGCCTGCGGGAGAATCGGCGAGCGGCAGCTTCCCAAAGGCGAAGATGCAAGCTGCAGCACACAGGCACAGTGTGGGCAGCATTCAGACTTAGAGAAAACAGTACTTTACCACTCTCCTGCCTTTTCCATGGTTATTCTATTGGAAAAGAACGAGTTTTGGACAACTACCTTTCATTCTTGCCAAACTCTTTGCAGACCCCCGTGCAAGCTTTAGAACAAGTTTTTGGATGTTTTCTTTCCTGGCAGAGTTTCTCCTTGCAAGATATGGTGGAAAAGGTTTTTGCTGAGTGTAGAGCGGCAAGACACGCAGAAGACGCGGATACGCAGCTCTCCGAAGCTAAGTGCCGGTCTCGGGCTCCTTTCGGCACAAACCGCTCTCAGGAGCTCCCTGCGCTCGCCACAATGCTCTGTGTGCGAAGAAGCCGCTTCTTCGCCTCCGGGAGAATCGGCGAGCGGCAGCTTCCCAAAGGCGAAGATGCAAGCTGCAGCACGCAGGCACAGTTTGGGCAGCCTTCAGACTTAGAGAAAACAGTACTTTACCACTCTCCTGCCTTTTCCATGGTTATTCTATTGGAAAAGAACGAGTTTTGGACAACTACCTTTCATTCTTGCCAAACTCTTTGCAGACCCCCGTGCAAGCTTTAGAACAAGATTTTGGATGTTTTCTTTCCTGGCAGAGTTTCTCCTTGCAAGATATGGTGGAAAAGCTTTTGGCTGAGTGTAGAGCGGCAAGACACGCAGAAGACGCAGATACGCAGCTCTCCGAAGCTGAGTGCCGGTCCCGGGCTTCTTTCGGCACAAACCGCTCTCAGGAGCTCCCTGCGCTCGCCACAATGCTCTGTGTGCGAAGAAGCCGCTTCTTCGCCTGCGGGAGAATCGGCGAGCGGCAGCTTCCCAAAGGCGAAGATGCAAGCTGCAGCACGCAGGCACAGTGTGGGCAGCCTTCAGACTTAGAGAAAACAGTACTTTACCACTCTCCTGCCTTTTCCATGGTTATTCTATTGGAAAAGAACGAGTTTTGGACAACTACCTTTCATTCTTGCCAAACTCTTTGCAGACCCCCGTGCAAGCTTTAGAACAAGATTTTGGATGTTTTCTTTCCTGGCAGAGTTTCTCCTTGCAAGATATGGTGGAAAAGCTTTTGGCTGAGTGTAGAGCGGCAAGACACGCAGAAGACGCAGATACGCAGCTCTCCGAAGCTAAGTGCCGGTCCCGGGCTTCTTTCGGCACAAACCGCTCTCAGGAGCTCCCTGCGCTCGCCACAATGCTCTGTGTGCGAAGAAGCCGCTTCTTCGCCTCCGGGAGAATCGGCGAGCGGCAGCTTGCCAAAGGCGAAGATGCAAGCTGCAGCACACAGGCACAGTGTGGGCAGCATTCAGACTTAGAGAAAACAGTACTTTACCACTCTCCTGCCTTATCCATGGTTATTCTATTGGAAAAGAACGAGTTTTGGACAACTACCTTTCATTCTTGCCAAACTCTTTGCAGACCCCCGTGCAAGCTTTAGAACAAGATTTTGGATGTTTTCTTTCCTGGCAGAGTTTCTCCTTGCAAGATATGGTGGAAAAGCTTTTGGCTGAGTGTAGAGCGGCAAGACACGCAGAAGACGCAGATACGCAGCTCTCCGAAGCTAAGTGCCGGTCCCGGGCTTCTTTCGGCACAAAACGCTCTCAGGAGCTCCCTGCGCTCGCCACAATGCTCTGTGTGCGAAGAAGCCGCTTCTTCGCCTGCGGGAGAATCGGCGAGCGGCAGCTTCCCAAAGGCGAAGATGCAAGCTGCGGCACACAGGCACAGTGTGGGCAGCCTTCAGACTTAGACAAAACAGTACTTTACCACTCTCCTGCCTTTTCCATGGTTATTCTTTTGGAAAAGAACGAGTTTTGGACAACTACCTTTCATTCTTGCCAAACTCTTTGCAGACCTCCGTGCAAGCTTTAGAACAAGATTTTGGATGTTTTCTTTCCTGGCAGAGTTTCTCCTTGCAAGATATGGTGGAAAAGCTTTTGGCTGAGTGTAGAGCGGCAAGACACGCAGAAGACGCAGATACGCAGCTCTCCGAAGCTAAGTGCCGGTCCCGGGCTTCTTTCGGCACAAACCGCTCTCAGGAGCTCCCTGCGCTCGCCACAATGCTCTGTGTGCGAAGAAGCCGCTTCTTCGCCTCCGGGAGAATCGGCGAGCGGCAGCTTCGCAAAGGCGAAGATGCAAGCTGCAGCACACAGGCACAGTGTGGGCAGCCTTCAGACTTAGAGAAAACAGTACTTTACCACTCTCCTGCCTTTTCCATGGTTATTCTATTGGAAAAGAACGAGTTTTGGACAACTACCTTTCATTCTTGCCAAACTCTTTGCAGACCCCCGTGCAAGCTTTAGAACAAGATTTTGGATGTTTTCTTTCCTGGCAGAGTTTCTCCTTGCAAGATATGGTGGAAAAGCTTTTGGCTGAGTGTAGAGCGGCAAGACACGCAGAAGACGCAGATACGCAGCTCTCCGAAGCTAAGTGCCGGTCCCGGGCTTCTTTCGGCACAAACCGCTCTCAGGAGCTCCCTGCGCTCGCCACAATGCTCTGTGTGCGAAGAAGCCGCTTCTTCGCCTGCGGGAGAATCGGCGAGCGGCAGCTTCCCAAAGGCGAAGATGCAAGCTGCAGCACACAGGCACAGTGTGGGCAGCATTCAGACTTAGATAAAACAGTACTTTACCACTCTCCTGCCTTATCCATGGTTATTCTATTGGAAAAGAAGGAGTTTTGGACAACTACCTTTCATTCTTGCCAAACTCTTTGCAGACCCCCGTGCAAGCTTTAGAACAAGATTTTGGATGTTTTCTTTCCTGGCAGAGTTTCTCCTTGCAAGATATGGTGGAAAAGCTTTTGGCTGAGTGTAGAGCGGCAAGACACGCAGAAGACGCAGATACGCAGCTCTCCGAAGCTAAGTGCCGGTCCCGGGCTTCTTTCGGCACAAACCGCTCTCAGGAGCTCCCTGCGCTCGCCACAATGCTCTGTGTGCGAAGAAGCCGCTTCTTCGCCTCCGGGAGAATCGGCGAGCGGCAGCTTGCCAAAGGCGAAGATGCAAGCTGCAGCACACAGGCACAGTGTGGGCAGCATTCAGACTTAGAGAAAACAGTACTTTACCACTCTCCTGCCTTATCCATGGTTATTCTATTGGAAAAGAACGAGTTTTGGACAACTACCTTTCATTCTTGCCAAACTCTTTGCAGACCCCCGTGCAAGCTTTAGAACAAGATTTTGGATGTTTTCTTTCCTGGCAGAGTTTCTCCTTGCAAGATATGGTGGAAAAGCTTTTGGCTGAGTGTAGAGCGGCAAGACACGCAGAAGACGCAGATACGCAGCTCTCCGAAGCTAAGTGCCGGTCCCGGGCTTCTTTCGGCACAAACCGCTCTCAGGAGCTCCCTGCGCTCGCCACAATGCTCTGTGTGCGAAGAAGCCGCTTCTTCGCCTCCGGGAGAATCGGCGAGCGGCAGCTTCCCAAAGGCGAAGATGCAAGCTGCAGCACGCAGGCACAGTGTGGGCAGCCTTCAGACTTCGAGAAAACAGTACTTGACCACTCTCCTGCCTTTTCCATGGTTATTCTATTGGAAAAGAACGAGTTTTGGACAACTACCTTTCATTCTTGCCAAACGCTTTGCAGACCCCCGTGCAAGCTTTAGAACAAGATTTTGGATGTTTTCTTTCCTGGCAGAGTTTCTCCTTGCAAGATATGGTGGAAAAGCTTTTGGCTGAGTGTAGAGCGGCAAGACACGCAGAAGACGCAGATACGCAGCTCTCCGAAGCTAAGTGCCGGTCCCGGGCTTCTTTCGGCACAAACCGCTCTCAGGAGCTCCCTGCGCTCGCCACAATGCTCTGTGTGCGAAGAAGCCGCTTCTTCGCCTCCGGGAGAATCGGCGAGCGGCAGCTTCCCAAAGGCGAAGATGCAAGCTGCGGCACACAGGCACAGTGTGGGCAGCCTTCAGACTTAGAGAAAACAGTACTTTACCACTCTCCTGCCTTTTCCATGGTTATTCTTTTGGAAAAGAACGAGTTTTGGACAACTACCGTTCATTCTTGCCAAACTCTTTGCAGACCTCCGTGCAAGCTTTAGAACAAGATTTTGGATGTTTTCTTTCCTGGCAGAGTTTCTCCTTGCAAGATATGGTGGAAAAGCTTTTGGCTGAGTGTAGAGCGGCAAGACACGCAGAAGACGCAGATACGCAGCTCTCCGAAGCTAAGTGCCGGTCCCGGGCTTCTTTCGGCACAAACCGCTCTCAGGAGCTCCCTGCGCTCGCCACAATGCTCTGTGTGCGAAGAAGCCGCTTCTTCGCCTCCGGGAGAATCGGCGAGCGGCAGCTTCGCAAAGGCGAAGATGCAAGCTGCAGCACACAGGCACAGTGTGGGCAGCCTTCAGACTTCGAGAAAACAGTACTTTACCACTCTCCTGCCTTTTCCATGGTTATTCTATTGGAAAAGAACGAGTTTTGGACAACTACCTTTCATTCTTGCCAAACTCTTTGCAGACCCCCGTGCAAGCTTTAGAACAAGATTTTGGATGTTTTCTTTCCTGGCAGAGTTTCTCCTTGCAAGATATGGTGGAAAAGCTTTTGGCTGAGTGTAGAGCGGCAAGACACGCAGAAGACGCAGATACGCAGCTCTCCGAAGCTAAGTGCCGGTCCCGGGCTTCTTTCGGCACAAACCGCTCTCAGGAGCTCCCTGCGCTCGCCACAATGCTCTGTGTGCGAAGAAGCCGCTTCTTCGCCTGCGGGAGAATCGGCGAGCGGCAACTTCCCAAAGGCGAAGATGCAAGCTGCGGCACACAGGCACAGTGTGGGCAGCCTTCAGACTTAGAGAAAACAGTACTTTACCACTCTCCTGCCTTTTCCATGGTTATTCTATTGGAAAAGAACGAGTTTTGGACAACTACCTTTCATTCTTGCCAAACTCTTTGCAGACCCCCGTGCAAGCTTTAGAACAAGATTTTGGATGTTTTCTTTCCTGGCAGAGTTTCTCCTTGCAAGATATGGTGGAAAAGCTTTTGGCTGAGTGTAGAGCGGCAAGACACGCAGAAGACGCAGATACGCAGCTCTCCGAAGCTAAGTGCCGGTCCCGGGCTTCTTTCGGCACAAACCGCTCTCAGGAGCTCCCTGCGCTCGCCACAATGCTCTGTGTGCGAAGAAGCCGCTTCTTCGCCTCCGGGAGAATCGGCGAGCGGCAGCTTCCCAAAGGCGAAGATGCAAGCTGCGGCACACAGGCACAGTGTGGGCAGCCTTCAGACTTAGAGAAAACAGTACTTTACCACTCTCCTGCCTTTTCCATGGTTATTCTATTGGAAAAGAACGAGTTTTGGACAACTACCTTTCATTCTTGCCAAACTCTTTGCAGACCCCCGTGCAAGCTTTAGAACAAGATTTTGGATGTTTTCTTTCCTGGCAGAGTTTCTCCTTGCAAGATATGGTGGAAAAGCTTTTGGCTGAGTGTAGAGCGGCAAGACACGCAGAAGACGCAGATACGCAGCTCTCCGAAGCTAAGTGCCGGTCCCGGGCTTCTTTCGGCACAAACCGCTCTCAGGAACTCCCTGCGCTCGCCACAATGCTCTGTGTGCGAAGAAGCCGCTTCTTCGCCTGCGGGAGAATCGGCGAGCGGCAGCTTGCCAAAGGCGAAGATGCAAGCTGCTGGCACACAGGCACAGTGTGGGCAGCCTTCAGACTTAGAAAAAACAGTACTTTACCACTCTCCTGCCTTTTCCATGGTTATTCTATTGGAAAAGAAGGAGTTTTGGACAACTACCTTTCATTCTTGCCAAACTCTTTGCAGACCCCCGTGCAAGCTTTAGAACAAGATTTTGGATGTTTTCTTTCCTGGCAGAGTTTCTCCTTGCAAGATATGGTGGAAAAGCTTTTGGCTGAGTGTAGAGCGGCAAGACACGCAGAAGACGCAGATACGCAGCTCTCCGAAGCTAAGTGCCGGTCCCGGGCTTCTTTCGGCACAAACCACTCTCAGGAGCTCCCTGCGCTCGCCACAATGCTCTGTGTGCGAAGAAGCCGCTTCTTCGCCTCCGGGAGAATCGGCGAGCGGCAGCTTCCCAAAGGCGAAGATGCAAGCTGCAGCACACAGGCACAGTGTGGGCAGCCTTCAGACTTAGAGAAAACAGTACTTTACCACTCTCCTGCCTTATCCATGGTTATTCTATTGGAAAAGAACGAGTTTTGGACAACTACCTTTCATTCTTGCCAAACTCTTTGCAGACCCCCGTGCAAGCTTTAGAACAAGATTTTGGATGTTTTCTTTCCTGGCAGAGTTTCTCCTTGCAAGATATGGTGGAAAAGCTTTTGGCTGAGTGTAGAGCGGCAAGACACGCAGAAGACGCAGATACGCAGCTCTCCGAAGCTAAGTGCCGGTCCCGGGCTTCTTTCGGCACAAACCGCTCTCAGGAGCTCCCTGCGCTCGCCACAATGCTCTGTGTGCGAAGAAGCCGCTTCTTCGCCTGCGGGAGAATCGGCGAGCGGCAGCTTCCCAAAGGCGAAGATGTAAGCTGCGGCACACAGGCACAGTGTGGGCAGCCTTCAGACTTAGAGAAAACAGTACTTTACCACTCTCCTGCCTTTTCCATGGTTATTCTATTGGAAAAGAACGAGTTTTGGACAACTACCTTTCATTCTTGCCAAACTCTTTGCAGACCCCCGTGCAAGCTTTAGAACAAGATTTTGGATGTTTTCTTTCCTGGCAGAGTTTCTCCTTGCAAGATATGGTGGAAAAGCTTTTGGCTGAGTGTAGAGCGGCAAGACACGCAGAAGACGCAGATACGCAGCTCTCCGAAGCTAAGTGCCGGTCCCGGGCTTCTTTCGGCACAAACCGCTCTCAGGAGCTCCCTGCGCTCGCCACAATGCTCTGTGTGCGAAGAAGCCGCTTCTTCGCCTCCGGGAGAATCGGTGAGCGGCAGCTTCCCAAAGGCGAAGATGCAAGCTGCAGCACACAGGCACAGTGTGGGCAGCCTTCAGACTTAGAGAAAACAGTACTTTACCACTCTCCTGCCTTTTCCATGGTTATTCTATTGGAAAAGAACGAGTTTTGGACAACTACCTTTCATTCTTGCCAAACTCTTTGCAGACCTCCGTGCAAGCTTTAGAACAAGATTTTGGATGTTTTCTTTCCTGGCAGAGTTTCTCCTTGCAAGATATGGTGGAAAAGCTTTTGGCTGAGTGTAGAGCGGCAAGACACGCAGAAGACGCAGATACGCAGCTCTCCGAAGCTAAGTGCCGGTCCCGGGCTTCTTTCGGCACAAACCGCTCTCAGGAGCTCCCTGCGCTCGCCACAATGCTCTGTGTGCGAAGAAGCCGCTTCTTCGCCTGCGGGGGACTCGGCTAAGAGCAGCTTCCGAAACGCGACAAACAAATATTAACAACACGGCGTTGTGTCCTGGGCGTCTTTCGGCACAAGCGCCCCACCGGAACGTACCGCCAGCGGCACAATGCATTGTGTGTGAAGAACTCCCTTCGCCTCCAGGGAACTGAAAGAAGAAGCCTAAGCTTAAAACGCCTTTGCCTCAATTGTGTACTGGTTTGGGCGCTCCTCTCTATTAATTGCGCCACTCCTGACAGCAGGTGTCGCTGTTGGTCAAGCTTTGAGTTTGCTTATTAAGTTGCGATGCTGGGTGGTCAAACAACTCAAGGTAAGATCAGCGATTTTAAATCAGGTTCTCACTGGTGTAGATACCATTAGTCATTGCACACTGCAAAATAATGCTGCTCTAGCTTTCTTGTTAGCACATGGGCAAGAGTGTGAGGATTTGGAAGGAATGTGTTTTTTGAACCTCTCTAACCATTCTGCAGTCATTCACTGGAAACTCAAACAAGGACAAGATAACACGAAGAAATTGATTGGGAATGAGAGGGTTACGCCTGAATGGTTTGAGAGATGGGAAACAACTCGATGGTTGAAAGATCTTGTAAAGGGAACTTTGTTGTTACTAGTAGTCATTATTATATTGCTTCTTGTTATTCCATGCATCATGAAACTGGTGAGCCTCTTGGAAGAAAATAGGGTGGGAAAGGGTTTAGCTGGTGCAAGACGAAGAAGGGGGAAATTGTAGCAATGTATCTGAACCTCTTAGACTAAAGGGTGCACCAGCCATCCAGCTGGAATATGTTCTTATCAGAATTTTCTCAGAGCCCTCTGGAATTTATCAAGGTTACTAAGACATAAGCCGTGCTAAAATAAGAAAGAGAAGCTGAGAAACCAAATTCCAAGACTACAAGAACTCGATAACGGGGGGCAGCAAAGCGCCTGGACTGTAACCAAACGTATCTTCTGAGAGGTGCACACAGAATGCGTGGACATAACAAAGGCACCAAGATAAAAATGCGGGCCTAGCGTGTGCAGAGATTTAGAATGTGTAAGTGCATCATGTCAACAATCAACGGCTTCTGCTTAATCCTCTTGCTCCGTTGTCCTGGAGTCCTGAATTTCCCACAAGGAAAGCCCTACTAAAAGGGCTCTGATTTTAATGATAGTTGCTGTCTAGACGATGAATAATGGGAAGAGTTCTTTCAAATCCTTCCCTCGCTGACATCTGTAAGTTTCATCTTTTCCTGATTGTACTGGTGGCTATACATTAGTTATGACTAGAAAGGAATGAGTTTTAGGGATATGTTGCAAGGAAATTGGTAGCTCTGCTTCCATTTCCATTGTCTAAGAAGAATTCTGATTAGTTTTGGACTTTTCATAGACCTCTGACTAGATTGCATTTGTCTTTGATTGAGCCCGTAAATTTTAGGCTACTAGGCTTGACCAATGGATAGAAAAGGGAAAGTCACACAGCTTAGGTGGTTCCCTTGTCAACAACTTCTCAATAGTAGGGCGATTTCTGTCCTCAAGTTTGTTACTTCAGCTAGCAGATTATGCTCACTCCAAAAGAAGGTGAGAAGTTTGCTACCCTAAATGGTCCGATAATTCTTCCTGCTTCTTTGTGACTCTTTTGTATGACTGGATGCTGTATTATTGGAGTTTGTTATAAAAAGTTGGATTAAATTGCGTGCGTCCGCTCTTGGGGGAAACAGTATTTAGCCAATAACATCTAGGCTTTTATCGACCTGAGATTGTCTGAACGGACGGGACGCTTTAAACACAGTAATTCCTGCTAGTTCCAATTCCATTTTTAGACTCGACAAACCGAATGGTAAACCTGCACCAGTAGGGAGGGACATTGGACTTTCTCCTTTTTAGAGAGAAACTAATGAAAAAGTTTCAGCAGAATCATAGCAGGCTGTAAAATAAGAAAAGCATCATGAAAAGAGGCCAATCCTATCCTCTTAGTATTGCTAGTTGTGATTGGACATGAATGAAACATGTCAACTCTGTGTTCCTGGGTATCACATCAGTAACAGCTACTTCAGCTGCTGTAGTTGTCTCCTAAAGCTAAGAACAGAATCCAAAGAATTGTGATTCCATGGTCACAATTCACCCTGTGATGGTGACAGGTGAAAAAGGAGTGGAAGGTGCGCGGGTAAATTAACTTGAATGGCCTATCTAAATCAGCAGCCACTGATTTCCTGAAAACTTCAACAGGTCAGTTGACCTGTTGGGATTCTTTTAATCCATGGTCATGTTTTTCTTGGGATTCTTGTAACCTTTCCCCATTCGTTCAGCCTTTGCCCTCAAGCCTTTGCTGACATTTCAAGTATCTCGACAAGCTGGAAATGTGTTGTCTTTCTTTATCATGTCATAATTCCCTTCAAAGGGTTGTTTGCCTCAAGTCTTATTTTTGCTGGTTTTCTGCTAGTTCATTGTCAGAGGGCAGCAGGTGCTTTGTAAGAGCAAGTACACAATCCTATAGCTTGCTTTTCTTTTGATTTGGCCTGTCTAGAAAACTGAAGGACTGAACATTTCCGACAGGATTTTCTCTCCCCATTATGTTTCACCGGAAGGGCAGATGCAAATCATCTACTTAAACTCTTGGCACGGAAAAAAGTAGTGGTTTGCTGCTGCATATAGGTAGAAGCTTACAAAAGGAAGGCCTTGGGCTGAGGCCCGATACTTTGGCTAAGCAGAAAAGGACTATGGGAAGGTGAGGCCGCTGAATCAGAGGTAGATCAACAAGTTCTAGAATCGTCACGTGTTCACAGCGTGGTGTAGGATGGTTGGTTGAATGAATTTTGTTATGGCTTAAAGCTATGGAACTGATAAAGGCCTGAGTGCTTCAAAAGCCTGGTTTTTGCAAAAAAGCAGCTCTCCTCTGCACCTGCCTGGGGACTCTGCATCACTAGGGACCCTCACTCCCAGTTTGCCAAGGAGATGATCAGTAGGAATGTTGCAGAGCTGCCGTGTCCATATGAACGGAATGGCAAAGAGTGAAGCGGTGGGTATTTTTGGGCTTTAATACAATGCTGCTGCATTGGTGCCAGTTTAGTCGGTTTTCCATCAGTGGCCTTTCTGTCTAGAAGTACACTGCCCAGTCTTTCTAGCATGTGATGCCATTTCCTTCCTGTTGTTTTAATACCTTCCTTCAGTTGAAAGGATGATACAATCTTTACATTTTGAAGATCCCTGTTAGGAAACACTATGCCAGAGGAGTCATTGCTCCCTTTTCTTCTGCCTCCTTTGTAATTTTCAGAGCCTCATTTCAAATTTCTGCTAATGTCGAGAAGAATACTGAGACTACTCAGCAGGGTTGACGCTCTCAGCTGCTTTCCTCTTTCATACTGCTTCATACTGTATGTGACTTAATGGCCTGGTTTTGTCATCCGCATTTTGCTGTGATCTGTGAACACAAAAAGAAGTCTTTGTTTTTTGCAAGAACTACCCCTAGGAGGATTTGTGTTCCTTTTGATTTCTACGGTGTTAGCCCTGTTGCAGAAAAAAAGGAGATTGTACCCTCTTCTTGTGCTCTCATTCCCTCCTCTCTGCTTTGCATGTCCTAGTTAATCTACTGCCATGACTCATTTGGCATCATCTCATAGTGCAAATTCTGCACAGTTTCATGGACTTACAAATGCCAGTTGCCAAGGAGCTTATATAACCATTCAAAGATTAAAGAATTGTAGGGCTGGGCAAGTCCAGCTGCTGAAACTGGAAGTGGTTAAGTCATGCCATATTAAAGAGACAGAGCAAATCAGTTCATCTAGGACTTTCAACTGGACACCTCTGAGAATAACAGCTTGACAGCAATGACACAGCCATCTTCCTAGCTGTATTCCAGAAAGAGAAAAGGGACACCTTCAATGGTTAAGATGTTTGGCATGAGAAAACAGCAAGAAATGTAGCACAAAATACTTGAGCCAGATAAAGTGCGTTTTTCTCGTGAGAATTTTGCAGTTGTTCTTTCTTGTCTGTGCCTTTACTTTTCACAGAAGACAGGGAGGGCGTTTAATTATTATTGTTCTTTTGTTTTCTATTCTTGGCCTCCCTCTTTCCACCTGCCATTAACAATTTTGCCTTGCTTTACTGGCTTCTCTTTCTTTACTTATAGAAGGTTACATGAGGTCCTCCAACCTTGTCATAAACATTCGCATACAGTGGAAAGGAGTAGAAGGTACATCTAAATGCACAAAACAGACCCAGAAAAAGAGAGGTTTTTTACAGTCTTCTGTGAGAACAAGATATCTTTGAACTGAGTAATGCTTTAACTTTTAGTCCACTCTTTACTATTATTACAAGTGTTTGGCCTTTAGTACATAGCCTTTGAAATCATCCAGCCCAATATTTTTGGCTAATTTTGTTTTATTTCTCTCGGGGACTTTGTTTCTTAAGGAATAGTCCAGAGCCAGAGCGTCCACGGTAGAGTTATGCTGCCATAATAAAAGCGTCGTAAATTCTGGTACAGTTTGTGCTGGTAATACGTCTAGGAAAGAAAGGTTTTACATCTTTTTTGACTTTCAAATGTAACCATTATTTGAAAAAGTTAAGAGTTGGGCTTTCCCCCCCTCCAAAATACTTCTCTCTGGAATGTTACTCAGGGATTACACATAAAAGCTCACCCTGTAAAATATGTTGCGGATAATCTGCAGTAAGCGCAGCTTAGCAGCTAGAGATGATTATGTGGGTTAAATGACATTCCTTCTGCGGTGATGGAAACTCTGTCTACGCAGACATACTCAACAAAAGTTACCATGGCTTAGCTCCTCTCCTAAACTTCATGTGCATTTTCAAACTTTCCAAGAAGGTGAATTCAAGCTCCTTCATTGCTCTCTGCTGGAGTCCCAAGAAAATATCAGTGTGCTTTTTGTCATTTACAGCTGTCATTGCTTAGCTCTTGAACATGAGACTCTCTCATGACTGATGAAAGTTGTCTAGTTAAGAGTGGGTCAAAGACACGCTCCTGCTCTAGAAGGAGATGAGAAGGTTTCTGCAGTCTTTGTCATCTCTACTGCTTGTGATTTCTATCCAAAACCAGTGGGAAGTTTTCTGAAGGCAGTCCAGAAGCTGGCAATATGGACAGCTTACAACCAAACACTTGCTGCACTGCTATCACGGTGATACCAGGAAGGACTTAAAAAATTTAGAAGGGCAAAGAAAGCAGTTGGAAGGAAAAGAACATTAACCATTATTCCATTCTTCTAATATGTCCTCCTTTAAGTCATCATTTTCATGCAGTTTAACGGCTTGCGTTGGTATCCCTCAAAAGGAATCTGAGACAGAGTAAGCTTTTTAATGCAGTAGATGTGACACGTGCAGGCCAAGTTGCCTTTGTTGACATCAAATGCCAATTATGCTTGAGCTACCCTTTGCTTAAGGTACTTCGCTTACACGAAGAATTTTACTCATCATTGAGCAAATTTTGCTGTCATGATTGAGTAAATTTTATTCATGATAGAGTGAATTTTACTGTCACTCCGAATTTTACTGTCATGATTGGCATTGAAACTTTTCAAGGAAAGCTCTGGATAGCAATGTTTGTGTAAAAATAGTAGTTTATCTCCTGTATTTGTGTGAAGCAGGTAAGCCTTTTGCTGTCACCAGTGTTGCTTACCCTTTCATGTCATATCCCTCTTCATATCCATATTCTGCTGAAGGCTTATTAATCTGCTTTAAAATTGGCACGTGGAATAAGACTACTTTTCCTTTTTGAAAGCTAATGTCATTTGACCTAGTGACAGTAAATAATTCATTAATTGTAAGTCCCCAGCTAGCATCTTTTATGCATATTCTAACCTTCTAAAGAAGTAACAAAAACACTCTCCAATACTTGACTTTCTTAAGCACACAAAATGCTTCCCTCCTTTGCAGTTGGCATCTGGAAAATGAACCACATCTCTGCAGTATTTTAACGTGCACCATATTTAGCCAAGTAATTCAAAAGAAATAAAAAGCAGCCCCTTCAATTTGGAAATATTTTTGAATTGTTTTTGAATATACAAAACATACCCTTACCGTACGCATTGCATGCAGATTTAATCGTCGTGAAAGCAAACCCTATGTTTCTGTTGGGATAGCATGGTTTTCCAGTTTCCACAATTGTTCTTGGCACAGTTTTCTACTTATGTGACTGTTAGGACACTCGTAGGTACTTCTAAGGTACTGTAGTAAGCGGAGAAGGAGGAGAGGTTGTGCCTTATTTCTGGCTTCCTTTGGTTTTCTTTTTGGTTTTCTTCCTCTTGCTCTTTTTCATGTCACCTTTCTAGATACTGTGATTTAGATTTGCAGTTTACTAAGCTGTGTTTTCTGTCTGGAATTCTTTGAAATTCCCAGAGGAACCCCACCGGTAAATATGCATCTTTTTATGATTTGCTAGCTACATAGAAAATCTTCCTGCTGCTCTAAAATGCTTTTATTTGATATGCATTTTTATCACCATTCTAATGAAAAGAAAAGTTCCTCTATTCACTGCTTTTGTACTGGATTCAGTTCAATGTGCGCTAACGGTGCAAAAAAGTCCTGCTGGAGAAGGGATCTGCATACAAATTGACCAAGACATGTGCTACAAGGGTCTTGAAAAGGTTCAAAGTTTCTCTACCTTTCTGGCAGTCTGTCTTCACAGCAGGACTTGATGAGGGATTTTGCTGGCGTTTCTTTGACAGAAAGCAATAACAAAGCAAGCAAAATGGAGCAGCAAAAGAAGAATGGAGCAGCAAAAGGTACATTATCCCCTCTGTTATTATCATTGTCGAAACAGATTTTTTCACACCATGTTACATCAAATACCTTAGTAGAGCTAAAGACTAGAAAAACGCAGCTCTGTTCTGGTTCATTAAAAGCAAAGCCATCTGTGGACAGAAGTGCCCAGCATGATGCTGGGAACTCCTAGCTGGTTTCAGTAAGCTGTCTGGAGAACGGCATTTTCGCTGGGCTTTACTAGCGTGTCTGTAAGGAGAGGGAGTTTATGTGCAGCTTTGAGCCCTGAGAGTGCCATAGGCAAAGAGACCCATCGTGTAGCTCTCTGACCAGCCACAGCACACTGAGGCATGATGGATTACTCCCAGAGTTCACGTGGTAGAAAGGTTTTCTGCCCCCGTGAAGGACGACACATCCATTTGCTTGACTAGAGCCATTCTGTATGTTACAATGGTAACTTGAATTCATCAAGTTTGTGCTATTTGTACAATGGCAGTGAGCTTGGATTCTTAAGCTTCTCGTGTTTGACCTGTTTCCTGTTTCAGTAAATAGCAAAACTTCCAAGGACTGCAGCGACAAGAAGATGAAGCTGCTAGTGTATTTCAAATCTTTGCCTAATAAAATGGTGATTTTTGCACATATTCGCAATGGAAATTTACGGTACCGAAACACCAGCTCTGCTCAGAGCAATTCTGAAATTGACTTGAGCTCTTTTCTGTGTTTCTTAGCAGGTGAACTGAGATACTTCTAGCTTCCAAGGCAAGGCGTTTGACAGCAGCTTGAAAAAGGCCCAGGCTGTTGGATGAAAAGGTGAAAAAACTGAGGGAAATGGGGGGAAATTTCACTTCTGGTTTATGTCATAGATTCAGCCAGATGATCAACAAGCATTAGTTTTATGAGGTACCAGCGTAGTCTTTCACTCTTGCAGATCCCCAAAAGCTTAACCATCCAGCAGCTTCTTCCTTGCAACAAGTGCCACAGCCAAAAGCCAGGCCTGGCCGTCACCTTCTCCTCGCAGCCTACAAACTCTGCCAAACGTACCGGTGATTCTCACTTTCCTTCTCAGCTACATGGACAAGCACATCCTCTCCATGTCTCCGAGTCCTTAGTGAAACCAAACAGCGGTTCACCTTCAAACAGCTCAGTGTGCCAGGACAGAAAGATTTCACTGGCCTGTGAAATCTTGCTTTTTCCTTGCAGCCTTTTATTTTCAGAGCATACACCGAGGCATTGCACTTTGCTTCTCAGCTGAGTGCATTGCCATATTGCTGGAGTCCCACACGTCCATCTCCTTCTCGCACTAACTGCTTCTGTTGAAACATGCTGATGTGATGTGCTTTCCTGCTCAGCTATTCACACAGTCACATTCTATGTCCTGCTTGCAGTCTGAATCTAAAAGGAGACGTTTCTGACTATGTCTCACAGACACAGATGTACCAGGATGAAAAGGTTGCTTGGACCTTGCCACTTACGTTCGAAAACATCCATTCACTCCACAATCAAGAGACACCTTTCTTTGCTTTACATCCTGCAAACTTCACACAGACACACACACACACACACACACACACACACACACACACACACACACACGAGAGCTACGCACTTTCTTTCTTTCTTTCTTGGCTGCACACACTCACCTATTTCCCACCTTGACCTCTCTACCACTTCTCCTTCGGCCTTGCTGTGCATGGACATTTCCTGTTAAGATACCCATTGTGTTGCCTATCCCTCCCCCACATTGCCTTGCCTTTCCTACCCAATCTTGCATTTCTTGTCATTGCTGACAATTCCTTTCTTTTCCCTTGCCTTCCTGACCCATGCATGTCCTTCCCTTGCCCTTCATACCAAGCCAGTGCCTTGTATTGACTTGCTCACCTATCCTTCTTTTCCTTCCCATTTGTCCAGCTCCAATCTTTCATTTCCTTCTCCTTCTAGGACTCTTATTGCCTTGTCTCCCTCTCTTTTGTGTTGCCTGGCAAAGCCACCACTTGTCTGGCCTTGTCCTTGAACCCCTTCCTTGCCTTGCATTACCTTGCTCATCAGTCCCCCACCTGGAATTCACCACCTCTCTTTTTGTGGAATCTCTTCCACATGCATTGCCCTGCCTGCTTCTCCTAGGATTCTCCAGGCTTCCACTGGCTTTTTTTTCTCAAGGCCCCAGCGTTTCAGGAGCTTGTGAGAGGAAGCCTGGAGGAGGCCACGTGCAAGCACACCTATCTGTCCTGACAGCTTTCTTCTGACATCTATGCTTACATGTCTTGAATTTTGGACACAAAGTTCATCTTTCACCCTTGGGCTTCAGGGGCAGAATGACAGTTCTTTTGCATACAAAGGAAAGCAGGCAACTCAAGTGTCTTAGGTGCAGATTAAACATGACCCATGCAAGATCAAGGCTGGACAGAGCGGTCGGTCCGGGCCGCTTTTGTGTACCAGCAGTCTTTGAATGGACCTGCCACTTGCCTTGCTTTGGGCAACCAACCAGTTTCCTTGCCATGCCCTGCTAATTCTCCATTGCTTTGCATTCCTTTGCATACCCATGCCTCACATTTGACCTGCCTGCAGTTTTCCTGCAGGGCTTGGCCTTGCCTAGCCCTTCCGGTTACCATCACCTCCTATGCCCAGCCTTGCCTCTAACTTCTGGGACTTGTCTCACCTACCACTCCATTTGCTTTCCCCTCACGGCTTCAGTCTTGCCAACCTGTCCCTTGACTTGCCTACAATTGCCTACACTTGCTTTGCATTGCCTTACCTGCATGAAAGGCAAGGCAAAGAGTGGTAGACAAGGCAAAGCAAAGCCAGGAAGTTATTTGAAGGGCTAGGCAAGGCAGACATAGGCAAGCAAGCAAAGCTAGGGTAGGGTAGGCTAGGAAAACTAGGCATGGTACTGGAGGCAAGGCAAAGCCAAGTGACTTGGAGTGCCTTTCCTTGCTTGGGAAGTAAAAGATACGGTGGCAATGTTGGTAGGGCTGATGATAAGGTATCGTGGGAAGGTATAGTACAGCAAGACATTTCTGTCCTGGTCCTTTCTGTGTAGGAGCCATTGTTGGACAGAGTCAGTACCGGACGTGGTATGCAACTTTTGCTCTGTAAGTTCCTGAAGGAGAACAGCAATGCTTTCTCATGGGAAGGAAAGAACTTAGCCCCAGTGTTGGAGGTGCAGATAAGAAGCTGTGTCGTGCAGCTTAAGGGCGGCAGCAACTTTCTATCCTGGCATATTTGGTTTGGAAGCACTGACTCAATTTGTACAATCATGGAGTCGGTATCCATCTTTGGAAGGCAGTCTCCTTCCTGAAAGAATCCATTTGGCCTGTGTTTTCCACTTTCTCAAGGCAGCCTTCTTGAAATTCTGCCAGCACACTTCTTTTGGACAAGGTAAAGAGCTGCGCTGGGTCTTGGTGTGCAGCCTAGCTAGTGCCCCGCACAGGTAATGCCCAATAGCAGTGGTCTGACACCTTTGTAGAGGATCAGGCCCTGGATGCTTTGGATTTTGGAGGAGGGGATGCCATTTCTTTTGAGATGGGCTTCTAGTTCCTCCTCCCTTTGGCAAAGTTTGGGTGGCCACTTTGGGTGGTCTCAGTGAATTGAAAGGCTTTTCCCAATAGGCAGTTCTCTGGGTTAGAGTTGTTGAACTGTCAGTGGGAATGCAGAGGCCAGGCCAGGCCTCTGCAGGACAGGTTTTTGTCCCTTGTAGCTTTAGGGACTGTGTGAGCAGTCCCTGGTGCCATCCCATTTGGATCCTGACTCTGAGAGATTGAAGGCTTACGGTGGTACTTAGAGCTGAGAAGGAAAGTGGCGATAGCAGGGTGCATGTTTATAGTTTGATGGGTGCAATTGAAATTGTAGGCAGCAAAGAGCTTTCTCCACCAACAGTTTTGCGAGCTCAGCCGACATTTTCAAGTTTGTTACCAGGCTCTGTGAGAGAGAAAAAGTTTGTTAGGGCAGAAGATCTGGTGTCGGCCTTTGAGTGTGGGGCAAAGAAGAGTATCCACTTGGAAGGGGAAGATCGGTGAAATCCTTTTGTCCTGACACAGTTGATTGGAGAGCAGGGACGTTTCTGACTTGGCTGGGTCCTGGGGGTGGTTGTGAGCTGGGCTCGGTGCGTGTCCTGGTTTTGTGAGTTGACAATGCTGTGGTGTGGTTATTTAGAAGAGCGCTGACAGTGCCCAGGAAAAAGACAAGCACTTTTCTAGCCCAGCCCCGTTCGTGTGGGAGCAGTGTAGGGACAAGAGCTCCGCTGTGGATCCTGGCTCTCGGGTACTGACAGAATGGGATCCTGCATGTAGCAGAGAAGGAAAAAGAATCATTTCATTGTTGGCTGCACAGTTTAGAAGCTTCAAAATAAAAGGCAATTGCAGCATGGCCTCTTCATTTTAGAAAGTTTTCTGGGCCATCAGCTGCTCAACATGTAACTTGCACCCACTGAACTGCATTCAGCTTCCTGGAGATATGCACTTTCCCTCAAGATCTAGGTACCATCTTGCACTCTAACACTTGAAGATCCCAAACCGCTTCAAAATGTCCAGCGGCTGCTCTCAAAGAAAAAGTCCTACAACAAAAAGGCAGTGCTGGCCATAACGCTCCCTTTGCAGTCTGTCAACCAAACGAAACATACTAGCGATTCTCACGGACTTTCTCAATGATATATATACGTGCATCAGCACATTCTCTCAAAGTGACAGAGACTATCGCTACAGCCAAGCGTTTTCAGCTGCACTTCTGACTGACAGATGTGCCAGGACAGAAGGCATTTGCCAACCTACCCTCTTTCCTGTGCAACCTGACATTGGCAGCGCAAATATTTTCACATTCTTTCATTGTGGACATGTCCAAAGCAGCTAAAGATCACACAGGTGGAAGTGTCAAGACAGAAGATGTTCTCAAAGTAACTCCTTTTTTTTCTAAACAGCTTTTAAACTGCACACAATGCTTTGTATCTTCTTTCCCACATAGACCTGCCCTCACTTCTTCACACTCACATCTTTGTTGCAAACATCCAGCAGCTGTTTGCGTAGAAAAAGGCTCTAGAAATAAAAGCGAGACTTGGGCTGCACCTTCTGCCTGCCCTGTGTAAGCCACATCAAACTCACCAGTGCGCTCTGTCCTTCCCTTTTCCGCTGCAACTACCATTGTGTTCTCTGGATCTCGGAACCTAAAGGTAGGCACATTTGTTTCCACAGAAGGGCCATAGGTAGCAGCACAAATAGCTCTCACTGAACTTTAATCTTTACCACTGCCACCATGAGTTTGGTTGGTAGGCCAGTAGGAGTCATGCTCCTTTTACAGCTGGTATGCGGCAGCCGCCAGCCCAGTGCTCTTCGACTCTTGTAACCAATCCTGCTTTTACTCTCCCGGAGGGGATTAGGCATCTGTTTCTCACACAGATCATTGTGGCAGCAGCCAACGGCTCTAGTGCACTGCTTCTGCCAAAAGACACTGGGGCCAGACATTTACCTTCTCAGCACTACGTAGCCCCGTACTCTGCATCTCTTGTCGTCCAGATCATACCGCAAAGCGTTTCACAGAGAAAAAATGTGCCAGGACAACAAGCTTGGCTGAAGTGTACCCCTGAAACTGGTGGAAGTTTGTATTTGCACCACATTCAAGGGGCAGTCCTCTTTCCTATACAACCTGCAAACTGCTGTCTGTTCGCAGTGCCCTCTGCCCGCTCCTTCTTACCTTGAAGTACCATGCCAAAGAGGGCTCTGTGCTGAGGTCTCAGAAGAAGAGGGAAGCATATGTGTTTGTAAAGTGGACTGTCTGTTAGTCACTTCCCTCTTCAAAGCAGCGTGTTCCATGCCAAGCAGACAACAAAGCAACAAAGGATGAGTGTGACTCTGCATTCAAATCCTGCAATGTTCCCAGAAGTGAATTTCTCTCTTCTATAGGACTGACTTGTATGAAGTGGCGTGGTTGTTTCCTTCCATTAGAAGGGAAACTCATCTAGCCAGGCTTCATCACCCCCTGTATCTTTTGGGGTAGTTCTTGGAAGAAAATAGAGAGCAACTTTTCCACTCCACATGATTCATGTTTCATTCTCTTCCTTCTGTACTTCAGGGAACAAGCTATCAATTCCCTACTCTTTCTATGAAAAGGCATGAAGCTATTAATTAAATTCCCATAGATATAATAAGGAATCAAAGTCTTTTATGCCTGCAAGCAGGCCCTTATGGTATGAAAAGTATGGATTGTCAGGGGTGGAAGAAGATCTGCATGAAAAAGGAGAAAGCCCAGAAGCATGCAGGGATTTTCAGGTATGAAAGGGAAAACGACATTAAATTGTCAAGGGAAAGAAATTGAAAGAGGGAGGAGGGAGAAGGGAGGAGAAGGAGGCAAATGCTGCCTTTGAGGCAGCTGACACAAGGACCGTCGGCCTCATGAGCAAACAAGAAAACCAAATGAAACTTCACAGCAATCTCATCCACAACTTAGTGGACAAATGTGCAAACCCATTTCTTCATTTATTATGTGTCTAATATATATAGAGATGTTCTTCATTCTGACCGAATTTTCAGGGAGCAAGCTAGTGTAAGGCACCTGGAACCAATGGTGTATTGGAAATGGCCAACATGCAGAACACGCTCCATCCTGAACGCTACCACAGCAGAATCACAGGATCATAGAATGGCCGGGGTAGACAAAGACCTTAAAGGCCATCTAGTTCTCTGACATGGGCGGGGACACCTTTTACTTGCTCAGGTTGCTCAGAGCCCCATCCAGCCTGGCCTTGAACACCAGGTTGGGGTGTCCATAACTTCTCCAGGCTGTCTGTGCCAGTGCTTCACCACCCTCACAGGGAAGAATTTCTTCCGAGTATCTAATTTCAACCTGCCCTCTTTCATTTTGAAGCCATTGCCCATTGTCCTGTCTCCAGAGTTCCTAATGAAGAGTCCCTCTCCTGCTTCCCTTCAGATATTGGAAGGTGTTGTGAGGTCTCCATGCAACCTTCTCTTCACCAGGCTAAACAGCCCTCATTCTCTCAGCCTGTGTGTCATGGCTTGACACTGGGACAATGCCAGTGCCCCCATGAGTATACTCTCTCCCTGGTTTCTGCTGTGAGATGTGACCAGGAATAAGCAAAGCAGGCTCCCACTTAGGGGAAAAAAAAAATTATTAACTAAACTACAAGGGAAAGGAAAAAAAAAAAAAAAGAAACACACAAGGAAAATGAAAACTTCACAAATACATCTCCTCCTCCTCCTCCCCAAATTCCCAATACAATACATCCCCCAAATCATCGACTCTCGGTCCAGCACCACCCTTCAGAATACTCAATCCTCAGTTCATCAAGAGGACAAGGAGTCCTTCTTGTGCCAGTGGTGACCTATTCCTTTCATGTCCAGTGCTCTCACCACTGAACACAGACCAGAGCTGCTTCTAGGGTCGACTTTTAAGGATGCTTCATCCCACTGCAAAAAGGCACAGTCTCAATTTTGGGACATCTGTCCCCCCCATATTTTTCACCCCCTGGGGCCGAGGGGTACCCACACCGAACCCTCTTGATCCTGAGGCATTGCCTCCCCCTAGAATGCAGTCCCTGTATCACAAGGAAACATGGCTCTGTCCATGGCTACACACAAAGAGTCCAGCATAAGCTACTCCATCATCTCTTCCACCTGCGTTCTTCTCTATTTCTCTCGTGGCCCATTTCCTCTTATCTCCTCTATATCTCTCTTCTCATTCAACTCCAGGAGGATTAGCATTTGTAAGGTTTCCATCATCCAAGAAAAGGGTTAAAAATCTGAGGCTCTGTCTGTCCAGAACTCCCATGGCTGCCCTGCCAGGCCCCTTCTTGCACTCCCCTCTTCTCCTTCTCGGCCGGCCAAGAACAGGCACCAGCTCTCTCTCTGTCTCTCCTGCGGTGGGGGGGGGGGGGGGCTGCCCAATGCCTCTCAGCCACCCTTCCATCCTGCAGGGGCCTTCACCTCCCTTCTGGCCAGGGGCCCAGCCTACCTCACCGGGCTGGGTGGCTTCCCCTGCCCCGCCCAGCCCGCAGCCAGGCAGGGGAGATCTGAACCTTTCCCTGACCAGAACCCAAGAGAGCCTCCCAGGGGAGAGCCCTGCTTTTAACCCTGTGTTCTCAGAGGTGCATCCAATGTCCCAATGGCCACCTTAGGTGCCAATATTAAAATCTGAACATCCATTGGCCTAACCACAGCATCCCAGAAAACACATTTCCTGTCAAACCACCACACTGTGGGATATGCTCTTGTCCTGAATACTGAACTGCAGTATTGTCTGATGATTTTTTGAATCCTTTGAAGGCATTTTGAATTCTTTTTCAGCCTTAAATTAGACTAAATAGCTTTGATTTGTGGGTATTGAGCAACAGAAATCACTGCCCTGGCTTGCCTTTTTTACAGCTCCTTTCCGTGGGAGACTCGCTGCAAACGTCACAGCTGGTGAGACAGTGGGCACACCATCATTCTGAAAGAGCTTTGCACAGTAAACATAGAGGAGGATTAAATATTGAAATGCAGATGACAGGAGCTGCCCAATGGACTCTGCTGGTGGAAATCAAATACTAGTCTAGTATTTTGAATGCAAATAATTCCTCCCAATGAGGCCAGACAGGCTTGTTTGCCTTTGAATCTGAGCATGTGGACAGTAGTGGATGGTCTACAGGTTGAAAACAGTGTAGATACTTCTCCTTTTTTTCAATAGTGGCTCAGAAACTGAAAAGGCAGCTACAAAATGGTAAATACATCCCTACAGATTCAAAAATGGTTGTTCTTAATTTGCATCTCCACCATAACAACAAATTGTTAGAACTAAAATACAGATGGGAATTTTATAGCTTCTCAGAAATGAAGCAGGAATTGGCCAATGGGCCTTCTCAGAAATGAAGCAGGAATTGGCCAATGGGCCTTAGCAGTAGCTACAAGTTTTTCAGCATGAGGCATCTCAAAAGTGTTTTAACCGTACAGAACTTTTCTGTACTTTTGGCCTTTTATCTCAAGGATGAATCAAAAAAAAAAAAAAAAAAAGGAAAAAAAACCCAAGAAAAATAAAAAAAGAACAAACCCTACCAAATATATATATATATATATAACATGACTAAGATAATAAGCACAATCAGTAACATATATAGAAAAAGAACCCATGGTTTTTAACTTTCAACCTTGTCTTCTCAACACACTCTCGAAAATGGAGTTGTTTCCCTATCTGCCTTGAAACATTTTGGAGCAAAAAACACTCTAAGGTCCTGATAGGTGTTTTGGTCAAAAATCCCTTCTTCTGGTTTTCTGTCCATAAGCAGAGTAATGGAGGGGAAAACTGGTAGCTGGCCAAAGGAGGTAGGAAGAGTGATCATCATCCACAACACTGGGGCTAAAGAAATTTCCACAGAAAATTACCTGCCTTATTACTTCTTCATGTGTTGGGTTGAAAGCTCAGAATCTGTTTCCATGTTTCCCATCCCTCGAATGTTCTATTTCACAGAATTCGAGCCCCTCAAACTTCAGTCCTGCCAGAACAGCCCGCCACGTGCTGTCATAGGGGATCTGCTGATGCCCACTGACTCTTACCAGTCTAGTGCTTGTCACTGTTGCAGATCAAGAACTACTGAATAGTTCTGATTAATGCTCTTAGAGTGGTTGAAAACAAGGAAAGAATGACTAGACATTTGTATGATCAAATCCCCTGATGGAATAAAAACATACCAGGACAACAAGCTTAATAAATGTATTCATTGTCATAAGAAGGGAGATGAAGGGTCCAAAAGATTACTTGCATACTTACTGTTCTAAATCCCTTGTTATCTGGTAAATTGCAAAGGATGCCCGGCTTTCACCAAAATGCAAATCAGATTAAAATGTGAAGCCTTACACTTTACTGGATAGAAAACTTCATCGTCCATTTTTAAATCTTAGAGATTGCGATGTTGTCCTGGTTTAGGGCAAATTTGGAGGAGAATTTCCAAATTAGGGCCCCTCCCCCCAACTGGTTCGGGAAGGATTCCTCAGAGAGAAGTGGAACGAACCTGTTCATTTAATAGGCACAGCACCCCCCAGCACGCAAAAGGAACAATTCTGGATGACAGCACTCTGAAAAAGATGACAAATTCAGAAAGTCTCTCTTGGGGGGGTGGTCACTTTGTTCTCAGTCCCTCCGGCGCTGGGCCAGCTGCTGCAGGCCACAAGGTGCAAACTCTCGGTGTTTCCCAGGTCCCAGTCCGGAGCAGGTTCAAAATGGTCAGGAAGACCTGAAGGAGAAACGGTCCAGGAAGAAATTTGGACAGTTTAGCTAAACTAGCTAATGAGCAAAAGCAAGCAGAAGCGAAGCAAGCAAGAGTGAGAGAGAGCAAAGCCAAAAGCAAAAGCAGAAAAAGCAAAAGCTGCAGTCTCTGTGTCCCGCCAGGTTGATAAGAAAACCAAAACAAAACATTCCCTCTTCAGAGCCAGTCTTAAAGGTACAGAACATAATATCCAACATTCACAGAACACATGAATGGGGATACAAGCATCATAACGTCACCCTAGGACAGATGTATTTCCTATTAATACCTTAATATTAATAAGGTTTAGAGCTGGAATTCAGAGGGAAAAGAAAGCTATTTTGAATTCATTCTATTCAATCATCTTGTCTGGACTGTCTGTTCCTGCTTTTCACTTCTGAAACTCTGTATGAAAGGCATAGAGTTCTGGATTAATTCTTTTCAGTTTCCCCTGTTATTCTTAACAGTTTCCCCTGTTATTCTTCTTTAAAGGCAAACCTGGAAAAATCCACACTTTCTTTCCCAACCACTTCTAAAATTCCATTGAGAAGCAAAAAACCCCATCAAACAACTAAATCTCTGCTCCAATTTGTAGGAAAAATCCCCATGCCATTAACTGCTTTCCTAACATTTTCTTTCTCTTGTATTAATATGGCAACCTTTTCTTGCTTTTATAGATTAGAACCAAATTCTTAAAGCTATAAGGAATCACAGGTTTACTGTAGCTGATTCTGAGATACAGTAGTCCAGCAAGGAGTTCAGACCTCAAAAGAAGAGTCTGTACAACAAGATTCAGCACAACGTTGAGACATATTAGCTATTTTTCAAGAAAAGCCGCCAAAATGAAACTGCTTAGACTTCTATACTATCATGGGTCCCTGCTTCCAGAACCTGACCTAAGTTGCTGGAAACTAGCTGCAATATTACTGCAAACAATGCTGTGAATGTAGGACATTGTTATTCTTCTCTTCCATTGAAAACCACAAGTGGAGTTGCGTCATTTTCTTAAAAATTCTCTATTTCCTTCCAAACTGCTAAAATAATGATAAATCAAGTGTTCTGTTCATACAGTTTAAATCTAATAATGTTCAAAATGAAAAAAAAAAAAAATTCATTCAGATATGGTCTGCAATAATACAGCCGAGACAAGATGAACCAGTCTGGCCTACAAAATAAAGTGAAGCAGAATTTGGGAATTTGGAACACCTTACGATGTAATATTTAAAGAAAAAAAAGAAATAAAATGTAACCTACCCAAACTCAATCAGTGATGCACCGACAGAGAAAAAAGAACTAATTACTACTAATATTTCTTTCATTCTCAGACAAGAAGTTAAATGATCCTCTTGAATGCGTGGAAGATTGTTGCGAAAGACAGCAGCCTTCTTCTTTACAACATATTCTTCAGAACTCCAGGAGACAAATCATTAGAGCTATGAGGCTCTTTCTCTCTGTAAAACTTCCAGAGCATAGCCAAGATTATATTCCTTTAGAGATCCTCACCGCCCTGGGAGACTGGTGGATAGTCTACAGCTCCAGTACATCAGCCAGACGCTCTGCCTTATTTAGCATGGCTACTGCAGCAAGGACATCATCTCTACTGGCTTTCTATCCAAAATATATGCAAGGCACAACAAAGAATATACCCAAAACACTGAGCACAGCTTATGGCCTTCAAAACAAAAATCTCACCATGGCAATACTGGATCTTCTGATCCAAACCATCAGGAAACATTTCTTTAGAGGCGAAAAAAGCTCCTGTTGATTGTACAAAAAATAGTGATGTAAACCAGAGTTGCATGACCCAATATTTCTATTGAACTGGAACTATTTTGATCAATATTATGGATCCATTTCTTTTCAGGGCATTTGGTAAAAAATGTAAAGTATAGTTTAAAAGGAATTATTGGATGCGTACTAAGTACTAGGGATTAGTTAAGGTGTTGGTTTTGCATGGCTTGGTTTTTGGTGGGGAGGGAAGAAGCCAGCCACAGAAGTGAATCTTTTGTGAAAAGCTCCTAGAAGCTTCCTCCATGCCTGGCAAAGTGAATCCCTGCTTGGCACTAAGAACAGACATGCTGCTAAGCCAATTAGACAAGCAGTAATATATTTAAGAAGGAAATCAAAACTGCAGCCAGTTAACTTTTAAGTTTGCTAATTTTTTGGTTGGCACCTCTTCTGGTTTGAAAGCAAAAGCAGCAAGAGATGCTGTCGCTGTTGCAGTGTGTGTTTTTGATTGCAATGCAGTTTGAGTAGTCAGTTTTAGAATACTTCCGGTTTTGTGCTGTTGTAGCATATTTTATTATTAATGGATTGTTCCTTTCCCCCCGTGGTGTTAGTTTTTGCCCTAGTTGTCCATCTCCCCAAAGACCTGCCCTTTTGTTCCCTTTTCCTCCTCCCACTGAATGTCAATCCCTCCCCAAGCCTGCCCCTTTCTCTAGAAACTTCCCTATCAATTTTATAGTCTTCAAAACCCCATTGGTTTGTTTAAGTTATTCTCCTCCCCTGTAGTCCCCTATTGGTTTAAACATTGTATTCCCCGCCTTGTGGTCCACCCCCAGTTGCTCCCAGTGTGTTAAAGATTGTATCCTCCTCTGGGACCTCTCCCCATTTCTAAGTTGATGTATGCATTTGAGTCAGTGTCTTTCTGTCCCTGGCCCTCCAGGGAAGAAACTCCTTTGGAAAACATACAGAAGACCTCTCCCTGTTCCTTGTCCCTGCCCTCGGTGCAGTCCTATCCCCAATGCAGTCCACCTGTGCCATAGAGCAGCTGTGCCCTACAGCTGCACCCTGGATTCGACAGCTTTCTGGGGGCAGCCCACTCTGGCTGTTGGTGTCAGGAGCTAGTCGGTCTGAAGAAATCCAGCATGGCAGCAAGACTCCAAGTCAGAAATACAATTTATTAGGAAAAGGGGAAAAACCAAATACATGCAATAATACAAAAGAAAAACCACGGACAGAATACGACCTGTCACCCTGCTAGTTAGGGTGGTGGCAGCAGTCCGGATGAAATGGTCTTGTTGAAGTGGTGATCCTGTAGAAACCATCTGGTAGCTCTTGTCCTCTGAAGACCAGTGGGTGAGGGTGGCCGTTCTTCTAGGAAGCCAGTGGAAAGACTGCTTGTGGTGTCCCAAAACTCAGATTCTATCCAGCTGGGGATGCTTAGCTCCTGCCCCCTGGGCAGAGCATCTTGCAATGGGCTCAAATTGTTCTGAGTCATGCAGTGGTTCCTTGATTACCCTTTAAACAGAAATGGCTCCTGGAGGGAGTCATCTCTGAGTCATGTGGCAAGACATGGATGGCCCCGTTAAGAGATAAGGAGATAAGGAAAAAACGATGCCCCTCCCGGTTTCAGCAGCTCTTGAGGTTGGGAGCAGAATACATTTTTATATTGTAGCCTAGGACAATACAGGATGAATGCTTTTGCATTTGCAGGAGGTTTGTGTGGATTTGAAAAGCATCCTTATAGCAGAGGCACAAAAGTATTCTCATACCCTTTTAAATCATCTTCAAACCAAGCAATTCTCACAAGAAGGTAACGCATGAATGACTTGCAAGTGAGTTGAAGAAACACGGCAAAGATAAGTAGTGTTCAACTGCAGAGAATCGTTTAGGGACACCATACCTTTATATACCTTTATATTTTAAATCAGGAAGCATGGATGGACCGTTTTTTTCCCCTTAGTTGACTACAGAACCAGCGGTCCCTTGCGGGAGGGTGTTTGGATTCAAGATGACACTGGCAGCTAAGAGCATGGCTACATAGAAGGTGCTACTTTTAGACCAGAACATTCAACTACTTAAAGGCAGATAGGAGAATAGCTGACTAGTGACAGCTCTGAGCAGAAGAGCCTGTGGCTTATCCTGTGGGAACAATAGTAAGACATTTCAATTGAAAAACCCCATTCATTTCCAAGGACCAAACATCAGTAAAAATAAAAGGTCAAGTAAAGACACCCTAGTGCTCTTCTTATCAGAAGCATGTTCCTCCATATGAGAGCATTTAGGAAAGGACAGTCCATTCATAAAGAAAGGTGTGCCAGTTAGAAAACCTGTAGAACAATACAAGACAAACTCACACAATATACATCCTCAAATGCAAAATGAAGAAATAATCATTTCAAGCTTCCGTGGAATTAATTGCATTTTATTTGTTCTTTTCATTTCAGCTGCTATCAAGTTATTTTTTAAGACTGAATTTTATGAATTCAGCAAAGCTCTCTTTTTGAATGTCTGCATACCCCTATAAAACACTGAGGTGACAAAGAGAACGGCAGTGGAAGGAAACCTGGTCCACCTCCCCCTCCTTGAAGCTTTAGGCCAGCGAGTGATTAGAATTTAGTCACTTCATTTGCTTTACCAAGAGAGAATGTTTTCTAGCCTTTATCTTTCCTTTTGGAGCTGATTCACTTTGTAGTCATAAATTCTTGACTCAGTTGGTGAGAAACAATGGCATTACAGCCGTGGATGTTAAAGTGCACTGGTGGGAAATGAAGTTTTCATCTTCAGGTCCTTGCTTCAGTAAATCTTCCAAATTCATCAGAAAGAAAGTTCCCAGACCAGTAATCCCCACTCAGATGACCTAATTCAAATAGTCTGTAGGCATAAGAGGCATCAAGCAGGTGCTGTCATCTGTTAGGGGAATACCCAGCCAGTACATGATTGTCTAGTTAGGCGGCAACAATTTTGGAAATAATTTAGTTTTTTTGTATTGCAAGTGAATGGTCAATACATTTTATTAGTGGATACGGGTAAAAGAATGTCTTCTGCATCCTTTCAGAGGGGAAGCTTCCCTAGATCTAAAGCTGCTCAGCTCCACGATAGGATGCTTTGTCTGAAAAGGGAACTCAAGTCTTTGTCCTTTTGGATTGCTTCCATAGTTTTTCACTCACTCTTCAGGTACCTGTTAATACGTTCTCTTATCCCTTGCAAACTTTTATGGGCATAGTCACTGAATTGGTACATATTCCATGAAGTCCACAGGCCCTGTTGAGATGCAGCCACAGGTCTCAAGGGTGTTAGCAGATGTTATTCTGAGGCCACTCCTAATGATGTTTGATGGATCATAGTGACTGAGGAAAGTGCCCAAAGACTGGATGAAAGCAAATGTCACCCATCTTGGAAAAAGGCAACTAGGAGGACTTGGAAAAGTACAAGCCAGCCAGCCAGCGTCATTTTTATCCCCAGGAAGTTGATGGAGCAGCTATTGCTGGAAAGCATTGCCAGGCACATGAAGGAGGACAAAATAACATAGTCAGCATGGATTTACCAGGGGAACTTCATGCTGAACAACTTTTTAAACTCCTCTGATGAATCAACTTGCCCGGTAGATGAAGGGAATATTGTCTGCCTGGGCTTCAGGAAGGTTTTTGACATTTCTCTAGGTGGCAGCACACATACATCCCAGAAGGAATAGTGCAAAGAGGAGGGAACCAGTGTCTTTTCAAGGATGCTCAGTGAAAAGACAAGAGGCAGTAGGCACACACTGAAATACAGGAGATTGCCTCTGCACATCAGCAAATGATTTTTTACTGTGAGGGCGACTGAACCACGGCACAGACTGCCCAGAAAGATTGTGGAGCCTGGATCTTTGAAGACATGAAAAGTACACCCAGATATAATCCTGGGCAAGAGGCTCTAGGTAGCCTGGTTTAAGCAGGGGGGTTGGACCTGGTGAGCCCCACTGACGCCTTCCACTCTCGTTCATTCTGTGCTAGTGAATTCTCTTAGAGATGCATTTCAAGCACTGGCATGACAAAGATCTGTGCAGAGAGAGATCCAAATGGACATGGGATCTAAGTTCCTTAAGTAGTGCTCAAGAAGAATGCAAAACTCTGGGATAAGTGTCTCTTCCATAACTTAATCCCTTTCATGGGAAAATTCCCCAGCTATAGAAAGATCTTCTGATAGGCATGCTTAAGACTGACACTGGCTGAGCAAATTTCTCCCTATGTGTGTTTAAGACCAGTTAGGATCTTCACCAATAGTGTTGTCAACATAGTCACAGAATGTATATTGTTAAGAAGGGACAACTTACATCAGAATGGCAAATATTGGTCCACAAAATGTATTAATGTATGGGAACTATCTACTTGGGTTGAAAATAAAAAGAAAGAGTTAGTCTTTATTTATCAATTTCATCCCAATATTGATAAGGTAAGAAAAAGACCTTAGTCCTTAACCTTCTTAACTCAAACAAAGATTTTTAAAAATTCCTTGTAAAAAATGTATCCTAATTATCAGACTATGAAACAATTTTAGTTGGGAAAAAAGTTCCAAAATTGTGTAGATAGTGGTAAAGAAGCCAAGAAAATAGGTAAGAAACAAAAAGAGAGCAAAAGAGTCAGCTTCAGTCTGCAAGCTCGTTCTAGAAGTAATCTGCTAGAAAAAGGAACCCCCAGTTGAATTTCCAATGTATTCATGCACTTGATTCAGTAACTAGTCAATGTAAAAACCAATCCTTTTGTACGACTTCTCCCAGCAACAAAAACTCCAGCAGCTTGACACCACCATCATGCCTGTCCCAGATGTACTTTAAAAGAAATGATCCTTTCTTGAAACTCTGTTTGCATAAAAGTTGCAAGACATTGGAGGGATTCTCCACATTCTCATTTCTCCGTGTGGCTTGAAAGTATATTTGATAAAATATGCAACAAAGCATATGATTTATAAGGTAGGGTAAAATGGATGATTTGGGAATTGATCTCTTGTTGATATTAAACTTCATATCCACTCTCTGTGAAGTTTCTAAAACAAATGATGGAGCTGAGGCATGAATCTGCCACAACAAGTGTTGAGCAAACATACACACTCCCCTTCACATGCCCCCCTTCCACACACACCTAGGCCCACGCAGAGGTCAGCATAGCAGATGATGAACACCTTGGAAAAGACCGAAATGCTAAATACCTCTCTTTGTGGGCAAAATAGCTGGTGCAACAATTCAAATATCTGGTGTAAAAATTCTGTTTAATATCTACTTCCTATTTAAAACACAGCTTTTCATTTAATTATATGTAGGGAATATTTTCATATTATTTGTTTCTTTACAATTACTTCATTCTCATGTGTTGTATGTCTAGGAATATTTTCTTCTAAAGATAGAAAAAAATAGATAATATCTTTTCAGAAGAAAACATTGGTTTATACAATTTTAAACCATCATGATATGGAAGAATTCTTTTGTCCCTCACTAAGGTGGAAGAACTATTTGGATCACAGATCATTTACAATGAAATACTTTACCTTTTTAAGATGCTTTCAGTCAATTTTATATCCTCATTGCTTATTCATTGTAAACAGTAATTTTTCAGTGAAGGGAAAGTGTGTGGTATATCTGCATTATGTTCAAACCCAATTCCTACTAAAGGCCAGGCTGAACCCCAGTAAATAATGTCCTGAATGATATTTTGCCGCCTTCTTTGGCACTTCATGAAATCCTAACATGAGGAAGTGTGGAAATACAGAGATTTTGTCCCATGTAGAAACCCATCCCATGTATTTTATGCTGTAATTCTTCTCTCTTTTAAAATTTGCTATCTTCTGCATAGTTTTCATTAACCTGTTACAGTAGTGAAAATCACAGATCAAGGTAATTTTGTAACACTTTGATTTTACCCCAAGAGCTGAGGGAAAACTTGCTCCTATACTTCAATCTGAGTTTCTTCTAGATTCAAACTTTGTTTCTCTACCATCAAGAGTCTCCTGTGTTGCTGCTCAAAGCCCCATCCAACCTGACCTTGAATACTTTCAGGGATGGGACACCCACTACTTCTCTGGGCAACCTGTTCCAGTGTTCCATCACCCCCACAGTAAAAAATGTCTTCCTTTCATCTAATATGTGTCAGAAGTATTAAATCTAGGCATATAAACTTTGAGGAAAGGTTTGAAATTCTTTTGATTTGAATCACATTTTATATGAATACTGACTTACAGGTGACTAAAATATGTTGATGGGCATTTGAGCTGACACTTTTTGAAAAGGTGCATGGAATTTAAAATTAAAACCAGCACCATTAAAAGCTTTGTGCCGTTTTCTTTTTCCTCTGGTATTCAAAATTGCATATATCAAATATCTGTGCTTCATACAAAGCTCTTAGACACTCTCAGAAAAAAGCTTTTCTTTCAGACTAAGTTGCAGTTTACGTAGAACACTAGTACTAGTGAAGGTTTTTCTGGGCATAGGGGGAACACCTTCTCATTGGATTTGTGTGCAGAATGCATTTTATCCAAACTGGAAAATTGATCCCAGCTGTGTTCTAGTCATCATTCTTACTGCATCAGGCCTGAAGATTCTGTGAAAAGTAGCCTGTGGACCTTGAACATAGCTCATGTGAAACAGATGAGAGGCGATGGAGAAGTTGAGGGAGAGAATAAAGAGCATATGGCCCAGTACAGACTAACAATTGTTTGGCACCCTTTAAAGGCTGTGTTTGACAAGCAGGGCTGAAGCAGGTCTGCAAAATATCCGGGAGATCAAAATCCATTGAAGCAAATTGCCCTGGCCAGTCACCTTGCTGCCGATAATTCCCTCTCCATACCAGCTGATCAGGCCTAACAATGCTGCTGCAGAAGTATTGTGAAAAAGGTAGGCATATTTTCACAGATGCAGGGGAAAATCCCCTTGGATGATGATTCCAAGGGATTACTTGATGGAGCAAGTTATGTACCCTTATCTACCGTGCAATATCTAAGTTGGTGAGTTCACTATCTGTCAGCATCACTTTAGAAAATAAATGTTTGATGCACAAAAAAATATTTCATATGTCCTGTCTACCTGCTTCATTTCAACCAATGAATAGGCTACGTTCCATCAGCAAAGGGTTTATGATCCTATGTTTCTTTAAACTGTGGTAATTCTTTATTTTTTTCTAAATCAGACACTGTCTATTCATAAGATTCAGATGTCCATGGCAGGAGTGTAATTAAATTCACATGTTAAAAAATAACCTTCTTCTTGTTATCTTTTTTTAAATTACTGACATGTAACATCAGTCTGAGAGCTGAAGAAAACCCCTTCATTTGCTGTTTGCCAAGTATCATCTATGTGATACAAATTCTGCTTGAGAAATCACACCCGTGGATTGCCATGTAGCACTACTAGTAATGCTTTCACAACCTTTTCTTCATCATTAGGTCTTTTGGTGAAGTGAATGATTAGAACATAAGCAAGGGCATTTGTTCAAGATGCTCCAGAAAGAGCTGTGGTCTGTTCTCTTCTTTGCTGCCTATGTTAGCACTGAGCTGCAAAAAATGAAAGATTACTAGGAAAAGTGTTACTTTCAGTCTAAACTTGTAAATGATGTTTGGAATACCCTGTTAAATGACAAGGTGCTCTTTTAAAATATGGCATCTTAAGGGAAAATGTCAGCTTTAAAAAGGTTTTGAGACAGTTGCTTCTGGAAAAAAAAAAAAAAAAAACCAACAAAAGAATTGGAGGCATCTAAGGTCTTTAGGCATACTATTTTGAAGATTGATTCAAACCACAGTTTCTTCATATAGGAAGAGCAGAGGACCATAGATGCAACCCATTTGAAAATGGATTTCTATATGTTTCTGGTTGGGATTACCAGACATCATTTCTTGTGAAGTCGAGGGACTGCAGTTAGCACTCCAATAATTTCCTTCCCTGAAATTCAACTGCATTTGCTCCTTTTTCCAGAGTCCCCATTTATTAGTGAAGGTATGCTCTATCTATGCATTAGAATATTCCATTAGAGTGTGTGACTCATACTTGCTAGTTAAAATTAGCTGGAACGGAATGGATAGTTACAGTTGCTTGTATACAATAGTCTTATTTTGGCAAGTTTTCTTTAGACAATGTTGAAGCAGCACTAGCAAATAGGAAGTACAGCTTGCAGCAGGGAAGGACACTCTTCTGCTTTCTCAAGTTTCCTGTAGTTAAATAGACGCCAAAAGGCTTTTCCTAGTACTACTACTGTCTTGTAGGAATACTTGATCTAATCCTATCTTTGATCAAATTACGAATGGGTTACTTTTCTACAAGGCAGAACATTTTTCTTTTAATAATATGTATTTTGTAAGGTGGAAACATGAACTTGTGCACCAGTCACGTGGAATGTACTCCTTATTAAGTTTCACAACCTTCTTTAGAAAATATTGACTGTGTGTAACTTCAAAAGAAGAATTCTGGGCATCTTCATTCTATTGATGTAATTGTTTTTCTGCCATGCTGGTATTGTTTTCTATCATTTTTACCAACAGAAATATTTTTCCCTGACACCTATGGAAAAGACCTATGTTTACTCAACAGTGCGGCATCAGTACATTGTTTAGAATGATTTCAACATGGTCCCAAACATATCGGACAGCTAGACAGCAGAGGTTAGCAACAGGGAATGGGAATAACTTCTGAACCGTTTCAGTAGATTTCCCAGGAAGGGAAAATTGCTTTCTGCCACTGCAAATTTTCCCAGAGATTTTGTCTGGTTAAGAGTTGCATCAAAAGAGTATTTTTGCACAAACCTTGGGGCAAGCTCTGTCTCCGATTTACTAGTGAATGCAAAGAGGGTGAAAGTGCTGCTTCAAAGCCCTCTGTGTGCTTTCTGTACCAAGAGGGGGGGTGACCCCAGAAATAAGTTTTGATCTCTCTTCAGAACACAAGGCATGTCATCACCTCATTCATCTTCTTCTGGGACTCATAGCATCTTAAGACTAAGAAGCTCTCTTGCTTGCTGAAGTGCGTTCAGCAAAAAAACCTTGTCTCATCAGCAAATTTGAACACAACTACAGTCGAGTCAATTCCAATGCTGGCAGGGCAATACTCTACCCCACTAGTAACACGCCACTATTAGAAGACTGTGTAAAACTATTTTTGTACAAAGTAATCGGAGGGAAAAATAGAATTGGGAAGAACTGCACATTGTTCTGGAAAAAAGTCTCCTGCCTCAGTCTTACAGACATCATTTGCTGGTATCATTTTTAATAGTTGGGGCTTTTTAAATTTTGTAGAAGAAAAAATATTACTGCACCTTTATGTTTCCTTAATAGAAGTACAGCCATTTCTTAATAGATTAGAAGTAAGCCATTTGAATATGTACAAATGGTCTTTTCAAATACATATGCTATAGCACACTGTGAAAGTAATCTAAAGGTTTAAAAAGATTTTGGAAGAAAGTAAGTCTAAGGTGATAGAAGAAGAAGAAGAAGAAAACAGCAGTTTTCTTCTGGTGAAAAAAAAACAAACGGAGGACCTTGTACAGTGGAGATGTATTATTTGACTTCCTGAAAAACTGAGTAGGTTTGCTATTGCCAATGGTTTTCATTAGGAAGGAAGAGATTCCTTTGGCAAAAAAACCCCTTCAAATTGACTTGACAAAAATGTTATGACACTTAACTTCACCAATCCTGAAGAAAAATTCTCATCACTTGATCTGGAAATCATGATGGTAATGGAGACAAGGATGTCTAAGCCATGCCATCAGGAACATAAAAAAGCATTAGAATGCAGGTAAGACTGAGCTCCTGAACTAGTGTGAAGAGAATGCAACAAAGACATTTTCCTTTAAGAGTCTTCAGGATGGAAGGCAGAGCAAATTTTTTCATGGGAAGTATTTCTGAATAGAATGAATCTTCAAAATAACATTGTTTTCCAAAACCTGTTTACAGTATCTCTTACCATGATACACAGTTCCTATGAATAGAAAAAGCAAAGCACTTTTTTCCAAACTGTTGTGCACTCTTAAGCAATCTACAATAAAAATAGTATTTTTTCATGCTGGGAATGATGTTAATTACAAAAAAGCCTTGTAGCACACTTGGCACTGTAGTCTCTTGATTAGCATAGCTTTTTATTCATCAAACACGTTTCACATTGACTATTTTTCTCTTTTAAATAACGGCGTCTTTGTACTTATGCAGCATCCATGAAGAATTTCTTGGGTGTTATTTTGTACCTGATCCTAAATGGCAGGTTCTGCATTCTGCAATCTGTCTAGCTTTGCCATTTGATGCAGCTTCTGAGAGGTATTTTCAGAATCGAGGACTACTTGCAAGAATGATGCTAAATCCATGCATTTTACTCCTTGGTTAATGCAAAACTATTTTTCCTTTACAGTTCAATGAGAACAGGAAAATAATGATGGTGAGTTCAATCCTTAGAGTAATACAAAGAGGACTATTATCATCATTAGAAACCAAGCAAGGTGTATTTATTGCACATGCAGTATACTCACTAATGCAAATTACCCTGTAAATTCAAAAGGAATCTGTATCATAGGAGTGGATGGAATGTTTCTATTGATATTTTGCTTAAAGCAGAAAATTAATTCTTTTGACAGCCAACTCATGATTGCAAGCTCACTTTCAACTACAGCTTTCAAACAGATGAAACGTGTCTGTTTCTAAAACGATACAGTACAGTACACAATAGCAAGTCAGGTCATAGACATTCAAAAGAAAAAAACAGATCAAAGGACACATTCATTCCCATCTACAAGCCCTCAAGAGTGTACAGGTCAAATGTCCCCAGAAAACTAGGCTGGTGGCGCAAATTCTCTATGTTGGCACCAGCAGAAGCAGCTGCTATCTTTATAGGATGCAATCTTGCTTACATCACCCTTCAGAGCAATCTTCTGTACCCCTGCCCAATACACCTTCTGCTCTATTCCTTGGACTTCACATTTGCATTTCTACAGAGTCCTGTCCTGCAAACTGACTCAAAGTTCAGGTAATAGATTTCCAAGATTTAGAAATGTTGTGTGAGGTTTATTTATTTCATATTTCCTTCCATCTAAGCAAACTGTAACTTTCGGAAGTGAAATATTTCGAGTATGTCACGTGTATTTTAATGTTAGCTCTGCTTCACATTCAAACTTCTCACAGACCCCTGTGATGCCTTGCTGCAAAAATATATAGCTGCCAAGGGTGGTTGTGGGAAGTTAGAATTGCCAGAAAACCATACAAACAATCTAACAATAGAGCCTTGGATTTCTGAATATAATTGCACCATGTAAAGTCAAAATATAATATTTAAATGACTTTATATAATGATGAGTGTGGGCTAGAGAGAATCCAGATAGAATTTTATTTTTTTAAACAGTTCCGGGAAAAACATGGCCTTGACTTGGAAGTATAGCACGAAATATTTTTATACAGCATGAGTTCTCATTACCTAATCATATGATTTGTAGACCTGAATTGGAAACCAGGAAATAAACAAAGAAAAATATTCAAGCTATAAAAGATGGGAGTTTAAAATTTTCTTTGTATTTCTGATTAAAGCTATTAGGTAGCTAAATGGTCACCCATGATTTTAAAAAGCATCTGGACATTAAAAATAGGTAAATTTCTGCGGGACTTGGATGTCAGCTATTCCTGAAAAGCTTTATTTCACCGCTTTCCAACCCTGAATCAATCCACTTAAACGCAGCTGTATTTCAGATGCTCAGTGGAACTGTCCATGTAATGCATATAGTTGACAAATAGTCTGCAGAAAAAGCTAGATCCATTTGAAGATCTTTTTCTGTAAATGGTATTCACGTTATTTGTACAAACACACAGATGGGATTTCTGCTGTCTTCTTCAGGCCACTTCCTCCAGAGAGCTCTCCATCAAATCTCTCTAGTTCTACTCTTCTGGTGATCCAAAGTCAGCACTGGGATGGTCCAAGTGCATGAATTACTGTCTGCTAGAGGTGCACCCCGAGGGCTTCTGTGTGCAGCATCACGTGAGCCCTACTAATGTCACCCTGTTGGTATAAACTGAGCTAGCTGGACCTTAAGGGACAAGATTGTGCACTGATATTGTAATAGAAATTAGGTACTAAGAAGGAGGCTGGAAGATTTAAATATTTCTGCCTCCAGCTTAAGCAACACTAAATCTTGGTCTTTATCTGAAAAACTAGGTGAATTAGCCTATTTGGCATTCCTATGCCAAAAATGTCAGTAATACAACAAGAACCGTCAAAAGAGTAACAATTCCAATCATTACTTTGTAAAAATAATTCATTGGAAGAAGTCGGGAAGAAGGATGAAACATGCCAATATCCTACCCTGAGAATCATTCTGTTGATTTGCACAGGTTTCTTATTATATACCCATCTAATGCATTGGACATGCATGCTTGTGATGACACAAATACTTGCAAAGCTTACCAGATAAACCATGTTCTCTTCAGACAGCAAAACATTGCTTGATGGTTGTGTTTGCTAATTACATTTAGACTCAATGTTCTTAAAGGTCTTTTCCAACCAAAGTGATTCCATCATTCTCTAAATCGCAGATCCTGCTTGTCTTGGTTTAGGGCAAATTTGGCAGCAATCCTCAAGAAGGGGTGATTTATTAAAAATATTGATCTAGTACTGATATCCAACTGTGACGGACCAAGGCTCTCTAACAGTTCAAAATTAGAAAGTGTATGTTTATTGCAACGCTGGGCAGCGTGCGGGATAGCTCCCAAATACACACTGTGATTTAGAGGTGATAACAGAGTCTTTTTATCTATACAAGTATTGAATACCCAAAAGACAAATACATATTCATAATTTAGGTACATCCCATCATTCCTCACTTCGTATGGTAATTAGTTCAAAAGCTATTAAGCACACGTAGTTTGTTCCTCAAAATGAATCGGTGGTCCCTTTCATGGGGAGGGGTTCCAAAATGAGGAAATAAATGAAGTCTTCCTGGTTCTGAACTTTCTACATTTTCAATGCAAATATGACAAATGAACCCATTGGTAGAACTCCCATTCCCCATCTTCAATTGGTTTCAGAACAGAGGTGGCCTACAATTGTCTTATGTTCCTAAAAGCTATTTATGAGTTTCTATATTCTTCATGATAAACCCAGCTAAGCAAACATGATGTTGACAAGCAATCAATTATTAGTTAACTACTAACTCTTAACTTCAACAAGGCCTACCTATTTATTTTGATAAACTCTAATAAGGCTTATCTCTAACTAAAACCTCAGCTCCTCTAAAATCCCTAAATTTCTTTAAAGTTTATGTCTCAGGGGGCCCCCCCCAGAAAGCCCACCTACACGGCCCCTCCCCTCAACTGGTCTGGGAAACATTTCCTCTGAGAGAAGTGGAAAAAATCTGTTTATTTACCAGGGAAAGCACCCCCCAGCACAAAAAATGAACAATACC